>NW_006408654.1:2693804-2694962 GCF_000296735.1 Chrysochloris asiatica
AACAGGTACAATGGACAATCCTGGACCCCTGAGCTTCAGAGGAAAGATTACAGAAGTGGACTGAATACCTACTTGGAGTCCTGATGTGGTGCTGTGGGTTAATGCGATAGATTGCAAAGTTGGTTTGAACTGGAAGGTTGGTGGTTTAAGCTTACCAGCCTCTCCTCATAAACCATATAAAGGGTGGCTAAGAAGCTCTGGTAGCGTAGTGGTTATGAATAGGGCTGTGAACCTGAAGGTTAGCAGTTTGAAACTACCAGCTGTTCCGAGGGAGAAAGATGAGGCTTTCTGCCCTTTAAAGATGTATAGCCTTGGAAACCCTGTACAGGGTCGCTATGAGTCGGAACCAACTCCACGGCACATAACCACCACCAACACCATCTGTCGGAACCTACTTGATGGCACTTGCCAACAACAAGGAGGAGAAGCTGAACACGGGTGGCAAAAGAAGAAGACTGGGAGTGACACGGTGCTTCCCTGACCAGGCAACCCAGGTAGGGAAATCTCCGGGGAAAAGGGGCAGAATTGCACATACGCAACCTCTGTCTAGCAGACAGACAGACTTTGAACAAACATAAGATCTTATATTTCAACAGTCTGAACTCGTTCTTTTAAAAGATCAAATTGCTGACGAAGTACAGCCATATTAAGCTTATGCCTGCCTGCATGTAGCTCCCACTTCTGCAACCGCGCCGGCAAGTGCCTCTGCCCCCTGCAGACACTAGAATGCAAGGCTAGAGCAACCTCACTTACGAGGCTGTATTTCCAGAGAAAAGGATAACAAAGTTGAACAAATAGAGAGGGATATCGGCACAGATATCAGGAAAATTGGGTTACCCATGGTGCAGAGAGACTGAGAGAGGCATTCCTTACTTCACCAAATACGGACACTGCCTCCCTCCAGCCATTACCCCAGCACTCTACAGCCCCAGCCTAGACCAACCCTCTGCCAAGCCACCAAGGCTCAGGAACGCCGAAGGCACAAGCCTGCCCACTGAGGCCAAGACCCTCCCAAGGCCCAGAAACTCCCACTGAGGCCAAGGCCTGCCCGCCCTGACGCCCAACCTGCCCACAGACTGGTCACAAAGGCCCAGGCCCAACCAAGGCCTTAATCACATACACGCTGCAACCGAGGTCCAGGGCCTCCAAGGCCTAATC
>NW_006408654.1:2701204-2702189 GCF_000296735.1 Chrysochloris asiatica
CAATACACTGTTCTGTAATACCCAATCTTTGCAATGTTGTCAAAAGTTTATTATGATCCACACAGTTGAATATCTTTCAATAAATCACAAGTAAGCTACTTAATGTGGTACTATAGGATAAGCACCAGACTGTTAACTGTAAGGTTGGCAGATAAAACCTACCAGCAACTCCTCAAAACCTACACAGGGTAGCTATAAGTTGAACTAACGCAATGGCACATAACAATAACAACAAGTACTTCCAATCCTTTTAGAATAAAGATATGAAAGGACTCCAAACATAAAGAAGGAAGGCAAACACTTAAAAAATGCATACTAAGCTATGTTAGTATAAATTACATCCGTATTACATATGTTAGTTACTATTATACCCGTATTATATACATATATCATAAGATTTAATTTTAGTACCTTTTTCCTTATATAGTTTTGTCAGAATAGGTCTCAAGCCAGCAGTGTTGTTGACCCATTCAATAATCCCACATTCATCATTCAGTGGAATAACTGCGTATGTCCGGATATGGAGTTCTCTTCTACGGGATTCTGCATCTTTTCTTAAGCACTATTAAAAAACATACACACTTAAACTTTAAAAATGGATTTCTAAATATCTAAGTGTTAGTTCAAATATACCTAAAGACTATTCATTTCATAGTCAAAGAATGTTACTGAAGATTTACTATATGGTACATGAATAATTCTCAAGAATGGTATAGAAGAAAGTAGTACTTATAGGGTAGGAGCCCTAATAAGTTTCCAAGCCATTTAAAATTGTCTTAGTGAAGTATTTCTTTTTTCCTTCTTCAACATTAAAGGGGCAAGAGTGCTGCATTCAAAATACCAGAGTTACATATTTAACAAAGACAAGATACTATTCATTAATTTTTTACTGCTTTATAGATATTTTTGCAACATTAAGTCCACTGTGGCACAAAGTTGATTATAACTTGTTGTTTTTGTTGTTAAGTGCCGTCGAGTCGGTTCC
>NW_006408654.1:2702289-2712363 GCF_000296735.1 Chrysochloris asiatica
CGACAGACCATTGGCAAACCTAACAAAAGAAAAGAGAGAGGAGACACAAATAACAAGCATTAGAAATCACATGGGTGATGTCACAGCGGAACCAAAGGAAATCAAAAGGATAATAACAGAATACTATGAAGACATGCATGGCCCATCTTAAACTTTTGCAGGCAACTTTAGAGAGAGACACACAGATGGAGGCCTGATGGCACAGGTTCACACCATAAATGGAAAAGGTGTGACTCCTTAGTGCTCCCCATACTCCCCTAGGAACCAGAGGTGAAGCCGTTTCCATCCTGATCGACCCCCAGTATAGATCCTGCTCTCCAGGAGCCATGCAGTTGTGAGCTAATTTGAGGTGTGTGCCCTGTGAGTTGCCCTGATGCCTGGATTCATGCAGGCTCTGATCTAGACCTACAAAACACGGACAACATCCAAACCACAATTAATCTAGTAGGAGCCCTCATAGTCAGCCACTCTGCTTCCAGCTATTCCCTGGGTCTGACAGACAGTGAAACCAGTAACTGCAAGGGCCTCCATAAGCTATTTCTGAATTGCATACCCTGAAGATAGACAAACCTAAGCACATAGGAACTCCAAGGAACTCTGCACCATAGTGGTTACAAATCTGGCTGCTACCCTCAAGGTTGGCAGTTCGAAACTACCAGCTGTTCCACAGGAGAAAGATAAGGCTTTCTGCTCCTGTAAGATTTGTATCCTCAGAAACCCTGTACAGGGCCACTATGACTCAGAACCGACTCCACAGTACTTAACAACAACAACATAAGAACTCCATCTAAGGCTGGTAATTCAGCTGTCACATCCCTCCTCCACCCATTTCATAAGATCCTTGGCTGCCAGAAGCCCCACAGTTTTCTCCAACAAATGCATTGGTTTTTTGTTTATTTTCCCTTTCATTGTGGTTAATCCTCCAGATGTTCAAGAAAAGGGTTTCCTGCTAATAGAAACATTACCAGTGGTGAGGGTGAGGCAAAATTACTCACTGGGTAGAAGGCAGATATATGTTAACTTCAGTGATATACAACAAAAGGGAAGTTGGTACAGGAAGGATGAAGGTACTGGAAGACACAGGGAGGAATGCAAGAGTTAAAGTGAATAGATGTAAATACTATTACGTCAAGGTACATGAAAGAGATTGCAGTCATGATATTATTAACCCAGCTATGAAGATTTTCATTTTCTTTACACTGAAGTACAATACATATTGATCTTCATCAGTATTTCTAGTTCTTTTCTTTTACAGAAAGCTAAGTTATGTCATCTGCATATCACAAGTTGTTAATGAGTTTTCCTTCAATCCTGATGCCTTGTTCTTCTTCATACAATCAAGTTTCTTGGATTGTTTGCTCAGTTTGTTGTTATTAAGTGATATTGAGTCAGTTACTACTCATAACGGCCGTGTACAGGGTTTCAAGAAGTGGCTGGTGAGTCTGAACCATAGACCTTACAGTTCCAACTGATGTTAAGGTCCACTGCTTATCCTACAGCATCACACCAGGACTCCATTTGTTCAGCACATACATTAAATTAAAGTATGGTGAAATGAAACAATTTTGATGCATACCTTTCCTGATTTTAAACCACTCAGTATCCCTTTGTTCTGTTTGGACAACTGCCTCTTGGTAAAGGTTCTGCACCTTTAAGTGTTCTGGCATTCCTACTCTTCACAATGTTTTCTAGTTTGTTATGAACCATACAGTCAAATGCCTTTTCATAGTCAATAAAACACCAGGTAAACATCTTTTTGGTATTCTTTGCTTTCAGCCAAGATTCATCAGAAGTCACCAGTGATATGCTTAGTTCCACATCCTGTTCTGAATCATTTTGAATTTGTGGCAGCTCCTTGTCAATGTATTGTTGTAACTGTTTTTGACTTATCTGCATCAAAATTTTACTTGTTAATTTTAATGTTAATGATATTAAGTGTTTGATGGTTTCTATATTCCATTTCTTTGGAAAGGACACAAACAGGGATCTCTTCCAATCAGCTGGCCCAGGTAGATTTCTTCCAAATTTCTTGGTAGACGAGTGAGTGCCTCCAGCACAGCATCAGTTTGTTGAACATTTCAATTTGTGTTCTGCTAATGTCTTCAGTGCAGCTTGGACTACTTCCTTCAATGCCATCGGCTCTTGATCATATATTACCTCTTGTAATCATTGAACTTCCACCATTTCTTTCTGGTACAGTGACTTTGTAAAATGTTATAGCTGTTTTGGAAAACAGTTGAGAAGTTTCTCAAAATGTTTAACTTACAGTCAAAGTTTCTCAAAATGTTTAACTTACAGTTAATATGCTATTTTTGTTAAGTGCCATCAAGGCAGTTCTGACTTACAGCAACCCTGTACAGGGTTTCTGAGGAGCATCTGGGGGGTCTGAACTGCCAATTTTATTGTTAGTAATCCAGTGCTTATCCTACAGTGCCACATCTGGACTATATGTCTGGCTACTATTGTTAAGTATTCTCGAGTCAGTTCCAACTCACAGAAACCCTATATATGATTTGAACCATCAACCATACAGTCTGTAGCCCAGTGCATATCTGACAGCACTACACCAGGTGCTTCTATATGACCTACTAATTCAAATCCTGGGTATATTCCCCAAAGAACTGAAAACATTTATCTACATAAAAACTTATATATGAACGTTCATTATTCGTAATAGCCATTGTTGTTGTTGTTACGTGCTGGGGCGACAGTTCCAACTCATAGCGACCCTGTACAGGGTTTCCAAGACTGTAAATCTTTATGGGAGCAGAAAGCCTCATCTTTCTCCCGTGGAACAGCTGGTAGTTTCAAACTGCTGATCATGAGACTAGCAACCCAATTGGTAACCATTAGGAAATCTAAATGTCCATCAAATGTTATATATTCATATGATAGAATATTATTCAACAACAAAAAGGAATAAAGTATTGTTACATGTTACAACATATATGAATCTTGAAAATATGCTAAGTCAAAGAAGCCAGACATAAAAAACAACAAGATGCATAACCCAGTTACATGAAATATTAAGAAAAGGCAATTACATATAGAGATTAAAAGTATATTAGTGGTTTCTGGGAGAGTGATTAGATACTTTAGTCAAGTTGCTAAAAGGTAAGGGGTTTCTCTTGGGGTGATGAAAATGCTTAAAAATTAGTGATGATGGATGCATATATCTGAATATATTAAAAACCACTAAATTGTACAATCTAAAAGGGTGAGTTGTATAATATATAAATTACACCCTTATAAAGCTGTTACAAAAAAATTTACCTCAAGCCTATGCAATGTGGTTTCTAAAAAGCAAATATATTTAGGAACCAGCAATTAAATCCCAGTTTACTGTTTAATTATTTGCGAAGTATAGATGATTACCTCATTAAAGGCTCTCTCTGATCTCGCATCAGCCTCATCGTAACTTCACAAGCTCTTCGAAAAAGACCTTCTGTTCCCATAGGACCCATTCCATTAACCATATTATGAGTTAAGCGAAATGGTACAATTTCTGGAACTTCAAAGGTTTCTCCCTTAAAAATAATGCAGTTCATTAAAAAGTGACTCATTTAGGAATTTTAAATCTTTACTCAAAGAATTTAGAATTTCATGTCTATATTTATTTTAGCAAAGGGTAAAACTGCCCCGCTAAGTGTTTACATTTGCAATTATGTTAAAGGCTTATATCACAAAAGTTCCACCTAGCTGCCTTTGCTTTCAATGAACTAAAACCACCATTCCTTAGCTAAGATTTAGAGGCTGGACTCACTATTCACCAAATTCAGTATAGTGAAGAATATTGGAGAAACAATTACACATTCAATATTTACTCTTATTAACTATCTTAAAGTCTTGCTTGAATAATATAAAATAAGCACTCTCATATTTTCCACTTTTTTAAGACTTTCACTTTAAAACAGGAAAAGAAACAACTAAGTGTTAGATTACTTACATCCCTAAGACAAGACATGAAACATGCCATATAGCCATAACCTGCCTTTTGTAGGATTCTTTCATACCTTCAGTCAATCTCTATAAATTTCTATTTTGTATAATTTAACTTATGCCATTAGTTTAGCTTTGACTTCTCCTCAATTGGATTTGGGCCCTTTTGTTTTCATGTAACAGCAGACGGCAACCCATAGAGAGTGAGGATGAAAAAAATACTGGGTTAACCTACTAGCTTGCCTTTTGGAATCCGACCACTAGAAATTTGCAAGCGGCCTGAGAGATGAGACCAGCCTCCATTATATATTCTCAGGTTACACTCTAACCCTGGAGCCCTGGTAGTGGAATGCGTTAAGGGTTAGGAAGTTAACTGCAGGGTTGACGGTTTGAATCCATCAGTCACTCTGCAGGATAAAGATGAGGCTTTCTACTCCAGTAAAGATTTACCTATACAGGAGCACTATGAGTAGCAATGGACTTGACAGCACACAACAACAATTCTCAACCTATTTCTGAATCTCTGGGTGTTTCCTAGTTATAGATATTTTTAAAAAACAACAATTATTAATTAGATGATTATGATATGCTACAATGTTTGGGAATCATCTGCAGTATAGTGAATTACTTAATATGGCCCTTCTAGCTACAGTCTTCATAACTCCCATCAAATGACTGGGAAGAACAAATGTAAACTGATGTGGCCTACCAAGGGAATTAGACAGTTTGCTAATAATGTAAATAAGGAACATGGAATCTTGTGAGACGAAGATAATGAAAACAAGGTATATTGGACCTTCATGTGGGAATTGATCATTTTTGCCATCCTACTAGGCTTAAAAGTTGTCAAGGATTTCATTATCAACACTCATGGAAGCAGCAGTCAAGAAATCAAACGACATATTGCATTAGGCAAATCTGCTGCACAAAACCTTTTTAAATTGTTGAAGAGCAAAGATGTCTGCTTGAAGACTAAGGTGCACCTGACCCAAGCCATGGTATTTTCAATAACCTCATATGTATGCAAAAGATGGACAATGAATAAGGACGACTGTAGAAGAATTGATGCATTTGAGTTATGGTGTTGGAGAAGAATATTGAAAGTGCCACGGGCTGCCAAAAGAACTAACAGATCTGTATAGGAAGAAGTGCAAACAAAGCGCTCCTTGGAGGCCAGGATGACCAAACTTCGTCTCTCATACTTTGGACATATTGTCAGGAGGAACGAGTTAATGGAGGATATCATGTTTGGTAAGGTGGAAGGTCAGAGAATAAGAAGAAGACTCCCAGCAAGATGGATTGGCAAAGTGGCAGCATCAATGGACTCAAGCGTAGCAACAATTGTGAGGTTGGCCCAGGAGCTGGCACTGTTTCGTTTTGTTGTGCATAGGGTTGCTATGAGTTAGTACCAACCTAACAACAACAGTAGGCTTAAAATGAACCATGCCAGATGTGGAAAGGAGGATCTCACAACCACCAAGAAAGATGAGCTGGGAAAAAAGTACATCCTTTGGATTGAAAATTTATGTTGAGAACCTCCTTGACCCAGGAAACAGCTGTGATACTGGACAGAGTGAGAGATGGCAAGAAGCAGCAGCAGAGAAATAGTTGCAGCAGAACCAAGAGACCAGCACAAGACAGAACAATGAGCTTTCTGGCCATGGAGACAGAGCAAGAAAGCTGTGTGTCCTCAAGCAAGAGGCCTGCTGGAGAAGTAAGTGCCTCGGGGCACTGATCAGTGGACCTAGATTTGCCAATCCATGGAGCTGGACCCATAGAGTTAGAGCTGAGTGCCTTTTGACAGAGGCTTACTGGCAAAGTGGGATGACTCTGAGCACTTATCCAGAGACCTAAAGGAGCTTTCTATCACTTGCCTAAGCAGGCCTGAGGCCAACAGGTTGTGGGGTAAACAGGCATGTCTGAATGCACTGCTGTCCTGATTGAAGCACTATATCCTGTGTTGTTTCTGATCCTGAATTGTAATGTTATTTCAGTTAAAAAAAAAAACCAAAATTTTGAATGCTGTCTCTGAGTTCTGTGTGGCAATTACAATGGATTATCAAACCTAGCAGAGAAGTAAAGAGTGCCATGGGATGGATGGTTGGTATCAGAATTGGTAAACAGCTTGCAGGGTGCAGGTATGACTAAACAGGAATCTGCCTCACAGGAATTAGTCTTGGGCTGCTGATCTTGATCTTCAACACTTACAAAGTCAGAGGTGGTCAGATGCGGCCCCCACACCATTCTTACGCCATCATTATATTAAACTACCTAAGAGCTCTGGTAGCATAGTGGTTACGAATCAGGCTGTAAACCGCAAGGCCAGCAGTTCAAAACTACCAGCTGTTCCATGGGAGAAAAATGAGACTTTCTGCTCCCTTAAAGATTTACAGCCTTGGAAACCCTGTATAGGGTCGCTATGCGTCGGAACCAACTCCACGGCACATAACAACAAGTATATCTAAAACTGAGTCACAGTAAAAAAACTTTTCATATAATTGAGTCAGAATGTGAACCTATGCCTATCACTCTTCTTCTGCTTTAGGCTCTCTGAACAAACTTGTTACTAAAAGCACCACTAATAACAATATCAAGGAAGAACAGTTACTAAGAAAAGAAAATTTGGAGAAAACATACAATTAACTAGAGTTAAGTATCATTGCATACCTTATTGAAGAGACAGTTGAAATCCACATGTACACATTCACCAGTCAAAGAATCAAAGAGAATGTTTTCACCATGACGGTCTCCGAGCCCAAGGATATAACCAACCATTGACATTACTGCTGTGGAACGGCAGTAAGCAGATCTGCTACTATACCTAAAGGAAACATAATGCCTATCAAATATCCTTAAATGTCCTATGACACAGTAACTTCTAAAATATTAAAAACACACATTCAACAATTCTCTTGGCAACTTACCATGATGTTGGATCAGGGAAGGTTCTCAGAAACCATTCATGAAAAATAGGAGGATGTCTGGGCAGGAGAAAGTCCTGGAATACTTTGAGTTTTTCAGATAATGCTGCCGCCTTTGGTAGCATACACTGGCGAAGTTCCTTTCCTGTCATGTACACTCCTACAAAGCAAAATGATTTATATGAATTACCAGATTCAAATAAGAAAAAGGGTGAATATTTTTGTTGTTAAAACAGGACAAAAAAGGTGTGCTTTTATTGAAAATGTTATTCAAAAACAGAAATATATAGAAAATTTAAATTATACATGGGTAAAATTATAATCTGGTACTACTATAAGCCACATCTCTCCTTAATATCTATTCAAAGTTTAGTCTGCTTTTAATGAAAATTAATGTCAATTAAAACCAGTATTTTTTAATCAAGTAACTCCAGTAGATATTACACAGAATAAACTGTAAAAATGGGAATTGTGCCCCCTAGAACTGGGAAAAACTACAGCCCTGGTGGTGCTGTAGGATGTTAGGACTGAACTGCTAACCACAAGGTAGGTAGTTTAAACCTACTACCAACTCCTTAGAAAAAAAGGTGAGACCTTTTACTCCCATAAAGATCTACAGTCTTAGAAACCTATACAGGGTCACTATGAATGAGAATCGACTTGATAGCACTGGATTTGGTTTTTTGGTTTTTCACTAATACCATATAGTAAGGTCTCAATTAGTCAACATGTAGTACAGGTCCAAACTGAGTCCACAGTAAGAATCCCTGTTATATTTACTCTCTGTTATATTGCTGTTATATTGCTCTGTTATATTTACTCTCAAAATGCTTAGTATTCCTAATTCTTAAATTAATCCTGTAGAATCCGAATCATTTGAGGAAGCAGAAAAGTGTTCTCAACTGATACAGTCCAGCTCTGCAAAATATTATGTGAACTTCAGCAAGTTCCTTAACTTCTCTGGCCTTGTCCATAAAATGGAGATAATCAGGCTGGTTAACAATACAAAATAAAGTGTACATTCATACTTAGCACAATACCATAATATAATAGGGTATCAACAGTAATTATTTTTTACTTTATTCTAATAACTTGATTTTTAATGTATTGCATCATATGCATTTTTATTTTGAAATAACTTTAGACTTATAAAAAGTTGCATCTATGACACATTTTTCCCAAATATTCTATGCTCAAACTTTCCTAATGTTCATATCTTCCATTATAATCATTGTTATTGTTGTTAAAGTCAGTTTGGATTCACAGGGACCCTGTAGAGGAGCAGCTGGTGGGTCTGAATTGTTGACCTTGTGGTAAGCAATATAGTGCTTATTCTACAGTACCACACCAGGATGTAATGATTCTAGTGCATAATAATAGTTACCTAAAACAGGAAGTGAATTCCATGTTTCCATGAACTTTTTGTAATTGTTATAACCCTATTAAATAAATGTATTATTATAACACTATTATTAAAATATTAATAAAATAAAATATTAAATGTAATTGTTATAACACTATTAAATAATCTTCAACCCTGATTCAAATGTTACCAATTGTTCTACTAATATTCTTTTATTTAGACGCGGAACAAACTCAGGAGACAACACTGCATTCACTTGTTGTCATCTCTTTATAGTATGGCATGCCATGAGGAAATATATCCAACTCAGAAATTCCTCGTGAGTCTTTGTCTTTAATGACTGTGGCAATTTTTTACAGTTCTGGCTGGTTATATTTTTGTTTCATTACTGTTTAATTACTGTTTTTTCCCTTTCTAAGTAGTAAGTGGAGTCCTGGTGTGGCGCCGTGGGCTAATGCACTGGACTGCAAAGTGGGCTTGAATCGCAAGGTCAGTGGTTCAAGCTCACCAATAACTCCTAGGAAACCCTATACAGGGTCACTATGGGTCAGAACCGAATTGACGGCACTTAACAGCAACAACTAGTAAGTGTCATGTGGGTAGATAATTTGAGTCTCTGCAAATAGCCTGTTTTTTACATCATACTTCTGACCACTAGTTGTAGCATCCATTGACAATAATTGTTGCAAAAATCATTAGTGTTGTTTGCCATTTGGTGATTTTCTATTTCGATATGTTCTTCTACATTTATTTACTGCAATTCTACTGTCAGTAAAGACTGTTCCTTCTTCCCCATCTATATATCCAAGTATTTACTTGTATTAGTATAAATTAGTGCATTTATTTTTCTATTGGTTAAGTCATTATTATCATTATTTATTGTATCGATTAAATTTAAAATACCTAAATCTATTTCTCTGTCTATTCATCTGTATTTGTTTTTTTTAAAACCAATAATTTATACCGATATCTCGGCTTCTAATTTAATATTATAGGTTTCATTCTAGATTTTCCTCTTTCATTTTCTTTTTCCCACAATACATTTACTTATTTGCTAATGATGAGTATGTGTATATATATATACATATATATCATTACTGGTGATTGGAATGCAAAAGTAGGGAGCAACAAGGAGGGTTTAGTAGTTGGAAAATTTGGACTTGGTGATAGAAATGATGCTGGAGAACGAATGATAGATTTTTGCAAGACAAATGATTTGTTTATTTCAAATATCTTCTTTAGACAGCATAACAGATGACTATACACGTGGACCTCGCCAGACAGAACACATAGAAATCAAATTGACAACATCTGTGGAAGGAGAAGATAGAAAAGCTCCATTTCATCAGTGAAGACAAGGCCAGGGGCAGACTGTGGAACAGACCATCAATTACTGATATGCAAATTCAAACTGAAACTGAAAACAAGTCTATGAGAGCCAAAATATGACCTTGACTTTATCCCACCTGAATTTAGAGATCATCTGGAGAACAGATTCGATGCATTAAACACTAAAGACCAAAGACCAGAAGAGTTGTGGGATGACATCAAGAACATCATACATGAAGAGAGCAAAAAGTCATTACGAAGCAAGAAAGAAGGAAAAGGTCAAAATGGATGTCAGAGGAGACTCGAAACTTGCTCTCCAGTGTAGAGAAGCTAAAGCAAATGGAAGACTTGGAAGAGGTCCAAGAGCTGATCAGCTCGAGAAAATAAAACCAAATACTATAATAAAATATGCAATGATTTAGAGTTGGATAACCAAAACGGAAAAACATGGTCAGCATTTCTCAAGATGGGGGAACTAAAGAAAAAATTCAAGCCTCGACTTTCGTTATTGAAAGATTCTCT
>NW_006408654.1:2715887-2723285 GCF_000296735.1 Chrysochloris asiatica
GAACCACTGACCTTAAGGTTCGCAGCCTGATTCGTAACCACTACGCTACCAGAGCTCCATAACTTACACTATTTTAAAAATCCACCACTCCTCTTTTGCTGTACTTTGGTGGCTTGCATCACATAGTGATGCTGGCAGCAAGGGCACTGCTATTTGAAATACCAGCGGAGTCACTGATGGTGGACAGGTTTCGGTGTCTCTTCCAGATTAAGACAGACAAGGAAAAAAGAGAGGCAGACTACTTTTGAATGACTAGACACTGAAAATTTTATGAATAGCAGTGGACTATTATCAAATATGGTATCAGAATATGAAAATACTATGGATAGCAATGGAAAATATCAGATATGGAGCTAAAAGATGAGTTTCAGGTTGGAATGCATTCAAATAAGACTAGGGAGAGCTGCCTCCTCAAAGTAGAGTTGACCATATGACGTGAATGGAGCAAAGTTTTCAGGACCTTCATTTAATGAAGGCACAACTCAAAATGAGAATAGTTGCAAATATCCATTATAATCAGAACATGGAATGTATGAAGTATGAATCTAGGAAAATTGGAAGTTGACGAAAATGAAATGGAATGTGTAAAGACTGATATCCTAGGCAGTAGTGAGCTGAACTGGACAGGTATTGGCCATTGTGAAACAATCACATGGTTTACTGGAAATGTTAAACTAAAGAGGAATGCCATCCTATTCATCATCAAAAAGAACATTTCAAGATGTATCTTGAAATTCAATGTTGTCTGTAATAGGATAAAATCCATAGTCCTACAAGAAGACCAGTTAATACCACTATTACTCAAATTTATGCTCCAGCCACTAAAGCCAGTGATGATGAAACTGAAGAATTCTAACAACCTCTTCAGTTTGAAATTGATCAAACATGCAATAAAGATGCATTGATAATTACTGGTGATTGGAATGCAAATATTGGAAACAAAGAGGAAGGATCAGTCAGCAGAAAATAATGGCCTTGGTGATAGAAATGATGCCAGAGATCCCATGATAGAATTTTGTGAAACAACTGACTTATTCATTACAAATACTTTTTAAAAAAAAGGAAACTATATACATAAGGGTCCTGCTGTGGTGCTGCAAGATAATGCTCTGGACCACAAAGTTGGTTTGAACCACAGAGTCAGCAGTTCAAACTCATCGCCACTCTTTGGAAACCCTTTATAGGGTCATTATGAGTCAGAACTGATTCGATGGCACTTAATTTAACATACACATGGACCTCAATAGATGGAATGCATCGGAATCAAACTGACTACATCTGTGGGAACAGATGATAGAGAAGCTCAATATTATCTGACAAAACAAGGCCTAGGACAGACTGAGGAACAGATCATAAATTGCTCATGCCAAAGTTTAGACTGAGGCTGAAGAAAAGTAAACCAAGTACATGAAAATGAAAACATGACCTTGAATACATCCCACCTGAATTAGGGACCATCTCAAGAATAGATGTGATGTATCAGACACTAATGACCAAGGGCCAGTAGAGTTGTGGAATGACATCAATAACATCATACATAAAGAAAAAACAAGGTCATTAAAAATTCAGGGAAACAGAAGACCAAAGTGGATGTCACAAGAGATTCTGAAACTTGCTCTTGAGCATAGAGAAGTTAAAGCAAATGAAAGACATGAGGAAGTAAAAGAGCTGAACAGAAAGTTTTGAAGAGCAGCTTGAAAAGACAAAGTCAAGTATTATAATGAAATTTGCAAAGACCTGGAGTTAGAAAACCAAAAGGGAAGAACAGGCTCAGCATTTCTGAAGCTGAAAGAATGAGGAAAAAATTCAAACCTCGATTTGAAATATTGAAGGAGTCTATGAGCAAAATATTGAATGATATACAAACATCAAAAAGTATATACAGTCACTGTACCAAAGAATTGGTTGATTTTCAGCCATTTCCAGAGATAGCATATGATCACAAACCAATGGTACTGAAGGAAGAAGAGCAAGCTGTACTGATGGCATTAGTGAAAAACAAGGCTCCAGGAACTGATGGAATACAAATACCTTTCAACAAACAGATGCAGTCCTGGAGGCACTCAACTCATCTATGCAAGAAATTTGGAAGACAGCCTTCCTAGCCAACCTATTGGAAGAGATCCATGTATGTGCTCATTCCAAAGGTGACACAATGGAATGCGTATATCCCTGAATGATATCATTAACATCAAATGCAAGTAAAACTGCTGATAATTCAAAATGGGTTGTATCAGTAATATCTACAGACCACTGCCAGAAATGCAGGC
Source organism: Chrysochloris asiatica (assembly GCF_000296735.1). Lineage (NCBI taxonomy): Eukaryota > Metazoa > Chordata > Mammalia > Afrosoricida > Chrysochloridae > Chrysochloris > Chrysochloris asiatica. Next base: position 2,718,158 of record NW_006408654.1, read on the forward strand.
CAGATTCAGAAGAAAATGTGGAACTAGGGATATCAATGTTGATGTCAGATGGATCTTGGCTGAAACCAGAGAATATCAGAGAGATGTTTACTTGTGCTTTACTGACTATGCAATCTTTCGACTATGTGGATCATAAAAACTATGGCATAACATTGCAAAGAACAGGTATCCAAGAACATTTAATTGGGTTCATAAGGAACCTGTACACAGACCAGGTCTTTCAACAGAAAGAAGAAGGGGATACTGAATGGTTTAAAATTGGGAAAGGTATAAGGTAAGGTTGTATCCTTTCACCATACTTATTCAATCTGCATGCTGAGCAAATAATGTGAGAAACTGGATTATATGAAGAAGAACGTGGCATAAGGATTGGAGGAAGATTTATTAACAATCTGCAATATGCAGATGATACAATCTTGCTTTGTGGAAGCAAAGAGGCCTTTAAATACTGATGAAGATCGAAGAATTCAGTATGATTGCTCTTCAATGTAAAGAAAATAAATATTTGCACCACTGTACCAATAAGTAACATTACAATAGACAGAGAAAAGATTGAAATTGTCAAAAACTTCCTTTGGCTTGGATCCACTATCAACACTCATGGAAGCAGCAGTCAAGAAATCACACAACACACTGCACTTGGCAAATCTACAAGAAATCTCTTTCTTGCATGTTAAAAAGGAAAGATACCAGTTTGAAGACTTATGTGCACTTGATCCACAGTGTGTTAAAAGCTGAGATGCTAACTACAAGGTTAGCTGTTTGAATCTACCAGTAATTCTGCAGGAGAAAGATAAGGCTTTCTGTTCCCATTAAAATGTACAGCCTCTATACAGGGTTGCTATGAGTCAGAACAGACACAACAGCACATCACATATGCATATGAAATTTACACAATGAATAGGGAAGACCATAGATAACATGATGTATCTGAATTATGATGTTGGCAAACAATACTGAAAGTACCATGGACTATCAGGAGAATAAACAAATCTGTCTTGGAAGAAGTATAGCCAGAATGCTTCTTAGAAGAGAAGATTTTGAGACCATCTCTCATACTTTAGACATATTATCAGGTGTGGTCAGTTCTTAGAGAAACACATCATGCTTGCAAAAGTAGAGGGTCAGCAAAAAAGAGGAAGACCCCCAACAAGTTGGGTTGACATGGAGGCAGCAACAATGGACTAATTTGGGAGGATGGCTCATGACCAGGAAGTGTTTCTGTCTGTTGTGCAAATAGTCTCTATAAGTCAGATATGACTCAATGGCAGCTAGCAACAACAACATCTCAAATATGCAGGAACTTTAAGCACGTGAACTTCATGATATCCCAAAATCTATTTATTAATTTTGCTATTTAATATTATAACCTTATTTGTTTATATGTCTCATCTGATTAATACTGCATATTTGTTGTTGTTAGGTGCCATAATGTCGATTCCTACTCATAGCAACCCCATACAGGGTTTCTGAGGTGCAGCTGTTGGGTTTGAACCAGTGATCCTGAGGTTCAGAGTCCAGTGCTTACCCTACAGAGCCACACCAAGAGTTCAATATTGCATATTACATAAGGAGAAATAATATATATAATTAATTCTGAAACTGTATGAAATAAATAAATGAAACCAAATCCACAGTTATACAATAGATTCCAACCTGCAGTGACCCTATAAGACACAGTGTTGTTACTAAATGACTTTGAATAGATTCTGACTCATAGTGACCCTTCATAGGATTTCTGAGGCTTTTGAAATCTTCATGGGAGCGGAAAGCCTCATCTTTCTGGCCCTGGAGTAGCAGGAAGGCTCAAACCACAGACCTGGTGGTTAGCAGTCCAGTGCTTATCATATGGCACCACAATGCTTCCTATAGGACATAGCAGAGCTGCTTTACAAGGTTCTATGGGTACAATCTTTATGGAAGTACACTGTCACATTTTTTCACTATAGAGTATCTTGTACACTCAAAATGCCAACCTTTCAGGTAGCAGCTGGGTGCTTTATTCATTGCACCACCAGGTGCAGGGATAATAATAAATTAACTAATCACATATCTACAAATGTAACCTAATCACTTCAAAAGCACATTCACTGACTAAAAGTTCATTTCAAACTCTAGGAATATATAGGCTAATAATTATCAGTGTAGTGGCTAGAAGAGCAAAATAGCAACACTGTAGTTTTATACAATCATGCTATTTTATTGACCATGTAAAGTGAAAAGAAACAACTTAGTCAGTAACAAGTCTGAAGGAGTCCTGGTGGCACATTGGTTAAGTGTTAGCTAACCAAAAGGTTGGCAATTAGAAACCCCTCACTGCCTCCATGGGAGAAAGATTACATCTAGAAACTCTAAGGAGAAGTTCTGTTCTGTCATATGGGGTCACTATGAGTTGAAATTGACTCACTGGCACCTAAAACAAACAAGCCTTGACAGCTGATCAAAGGTAAATTTATAAACTAAAAAGGAGGCTACTTTACACTCTAATCGGGAAAACACAAAGGGGTCATTAGGAAGGCAATGTTTTCAAGTGCCCACAAGTCAATTCAAACTCATATCAACCTTGTTTCTGAGGAGCAGTTGGTGGTTTGAATCACCGATCATGTGGTTAGTAGTCAAGTGCTTATCATATAGTGCCACAATAGTTAGCTAAATGAATGTATTTTAAATAAAGAGTAATCCCTTCATAACACTTTTGAAGGGGGTTTTTACTGTGGTATTACTTTTTAAGTCATTTTAGGTAAATTAAACACAAACTATACTATAATTTTGAGTTCTGGTATGGCACTGTGGGTTAATGTGCCAAACTGCAAGGTCAGTGGTTCAAGCTCACCAGCTGCTCCTTGGAAACCTTATACAGGGTCGCTATGAGTCAGAACTGACTAGAAGGCAACAACAACAACAATATTGTAATTTAAAATAAAATAATCACATGCTACTCTATTTTTTCTATGCTAAAGGCCCATAAATTTTTAATATGCGGTACTAGTAGTGTAGTGGTTACGAATCAGGCTGCGATCCACAAAGTCAGTAGTTCAAAACTACCAGCTGTTCCACAGGAGAAAGATGAGGCTTTCTGCTCCTGTAAAGATTTACAGCCTTGGAAACCCTGTACAGGGTCGCTATGGGTTGGAAACAACACGATAGCACTTAACAACAGTCTGGTGTGGAGTCCTGGTGTGGTGCAGGATAATGTGCTGGATCATAAGGTCAGTTTGAATCACAAAGTCAACGGTCCACACCCTCCAGCCACTCCTTGGAATCCCTATACGAAAGAGGTCACTATGAGTAGGAATCGACTCGATGGCTATTAACAAGTCCTGGTGTGGCACTGTATGATGAGCACTGGACTGCTAACTGCAAGAATGGTGGTTCAAACCCACCAGCTGCTCCTCAGAAATCCTATACAGGGTTGCTGTGAGTCAGAATTGACTCAGTGGCACTTAACAACAACAGTGGAATATGGGGAAAGAATGAGAAGGAGAGGCATAAAATTTATACAAAAATATTAAAGTTTCATCTTTCCAAAGTATGGTTGTTGTTGTAAGTGATGTCAAGTCAGTTCCAACCCATAGCAACCCAGTATATGGTTTCCAAGGAGCGGCTGGTGAGATTGAATGATCCGCCTTTCAGTTACAAACCAACGTTGCAGTCCAGAGCGTTAACCCCCTGCACCACACCAGAATGCATTCCAAAGTATGTTGTTAAGTGCCATAGAGTCTATTCTGACCCATAGTGACCCTGTATTGGGTTTCCAAGGAGCAACTGGTGAGCTTGAACCGCCAACCTCCCAGTTCAAACGGCTTTGCAGTCTGGTGCATTAACCCACAGCACCACACTAGGACTCCATTGTATAGTTAATCTTTATTAATGGAAAGACAAAGTTACTGCTTGCTAAAGCAGTTGTCATGAATTCAAACTGTTAGTCTTTAGAACCACCTACTTGCGGTATTTCTATTACAACAGCACTAGATAACGGATGCGGCACTGGTGTAGGATAAACATTGGGCTGCTAACTGCAAGGTCCATGGTTCTAACTCATGAGCCATTCCCTGAAAACCCATACAGGGAAACTATCAGTTGGAACCAACTTGACAATACTTAACAACAAGAACAACATGCATTTATTAATATCTGACTACAGAATAAACTTGAAATATACAAGAGCATACATTTATTATTATAACCCTTAATGAGATTTTTCATATCATCTGAGATAGAAATCAAGAACTTCCCAATAGAACTAAAAATTACTAAAGCCCTTTAAACAATGAACTGAATAGTCTCATCTTTTTCTAGCACTAACACATACAACCTAAGTAACGCTGATAAATAGGAAAGCATATTACAGATAATTTAAAAATTAAGTAGAAAAAATTAAGTAGAAAATTCTTCCTCATATGTTTGACATTTTTCCCAATATAATAAAAGTAATCTTATGTTTCTGAGCCAGTGAAAATTAAAGACAGTACAATTGATTCTTTTTGAAAAAGAACCATCTATTTGCATACTGAAATGTCCATATCACACTGATAGCAATTTTGATACTTTAAAATAAATGATCTCCAAACCTTATTAATCAAGGAATTGAATTCCATTAGCCTACAGTCCTTTCTCAGGTCATCTTTTGGCTTACACATCATGATGTAGAACTTCCCATCTGATCCTTTTAAAGAGATTTTCTTTGGCTTTTGAAGTGAAGCAAGAATTTCCACCTAAAAGATGAGGAATTATATATAAATTAAAGCATAACTTTTTGTTTGAATTATAAATATTATAAATATTGAGCTACCTAACAAGACAAGAAAGACAAAGAACAACGTAATAATCTTTATTATGTGGTAAATTTGTTATTATAACTATTGCTTTTTTTTTTTTCTTAACTATCTATGACCTATGAAAGGAATGGGTGCTGATGACTGGAGACATTTTCACTCTTTTAGGAATAGCTATGAAATAAAAAGATAATTTCATCAACAATACAAGCTGGGTATCCAAATTTACAGTCTGCTTCAGAGCAGTAATGCTAGGGACAGCATACACAGACCCTGGGTTGATTAGTGGCAGCCCCATTGAACCACCTCTGAATATAATCAGTTTAACCCAGATGCTCTTCTTCCTCCTGAAA
>NW_006408654.1:2723790-2727560 GCF_000296735.1 Chrysochloris asiatica
CTTTCGCCACCAGATCTCCCTTCTTCGTGACACCCACACTTCCTTGTCGAGGCTAGAACCCGACATAGGACCTCGACACAGTAACATTATTTAAAAGATTATTTTAAATGTTCATTTAGAGGCTTTTTTCAGAGTCTGAGACATTGTTTTAAAACATTTCAAAGGTAACCAATGGAAAGTCCTTTATTTTTTTGAAAAGTAAACTCCTCTACTATCAGGTCTATTTAATGAGGTGAGTTTAAATAAGGCAAATAATATTTCTGAGACAAAAAACAAAGCATTACTGTAAGTAACACAAATGATTTCATCAAGTGGTCTATAATTGTCTCTGAAAGCAATCAAACATTTTGAGCTATAGAAATATTGTTGAAATAAATAATATTTAAAAGTAGTTAGAAGTATTCTCATTCCATTTCTTTCAGTTAGTTGCACACTTATAATCACTGTTCATTCTCCTAAAAAAATTTTTTTTAAGTTCTTCTTAATTGAATTTCACTTCTCCCAAAAGGATGAAAAACACTGCATTTTGTTCTTATTCTTCCTCCTTTTTAGGACAAAAGAGAAATCTGGAACAATAAAATTGTGAAGAAAATTAAGATTACAGTAGTACTAGAACAATGGAAGCATCTGAAAAATCAAAATAATAGGTTTAACACAGGGTTTTTACCACTTAATTTCCTATTTTTATTAGAAGTGTTCTACTTTTCTGTATTCCTAATCATCTTTGTTCTTTACACATAAAATTTATGTGTTGTAAAAATTAGAAACATATGCATCAAAGGATTTCACCAAAAGATTAAAAAGGGAGCCCACAGAATGGGAAAAAAATATTTTGCAATGACATATCAGACAAGAGATTAATTTCTAAAATCGATAGGAAACTAAAACACCTCTACAAGAAATAGACAAGTAACCCAATTAAAAAATGGGCACAGGACATAAACAGACACTTCACCAAAGACGATATTCAGGCAGCCAATAAGCATGAAGAAATGTTCACGATCATTAGCTATTGTTGTTGTTGTTATTAAATGCTGTCTATTCAGTTCCGACCCATAGTGACCCTGTATAGAGTTTCCAAGGAGTAGCTGGTGAGCTGAAACTGCAGAGATGCAAATCAAAAACAATAAGATATCATCTCACGCAAGCAATAACAGCAGAGTTCAAAAATGCAACAGAGAATAAGTGCTGGCCCTTGCCTAGAGCAACTGGGACCCACCTACATTGCTGGTGGGAATGCAAAATGTTCCAACCACTCTGGAAAACAGTATGGTACTTCCTAAGAAAGCTGGAAATAGAAATACCACTAAGATCTAGCAATTCCTCTACTTGGTATATATCCACAAGAAATATGAGCCATAATACGAGTATATATACACACACCAAAGTACAAGTAAAAAGATGGAGACAGCCTACATACCCATCAATGGAAGAATGGATAAACAAACTTTGGTACATACACACAGTGGAATATTATCTTATCTTGAAGAATAACGAGGAAGCTGCAAGACACCATATAACATGGATGAACCTTGAGGACATTATGCTGAGTGAAATTAGTTAGTCACAAAAGGACAAATATATAAGACCATTACTGTAAAAGCTTAAAAAGGGGGGGGAGAATTCCTTTGTTGGTTACCAGTGGGGTTGGGGAAGGGATCTAAAGGGAGGCAGAGGGAGGCAAGAGTAGAACATTGGATAGGGGCAGACACATCATAGTTCGGGTGTTGGGGAGGGCAATACACAAGAACAAGGTAGATAGGGGAACACTGAGGTTTGAATGGGCTAAATGGGACAAAGGTAAATAGTGATGCATGCTCAACCCTGGAAAAACAGGGCTCTGTATACAGAGATCTAAGCATAGTTTGAAGAGGGGACTAATACTAAGATGCTTGACTGTCTTATGAATACTGGTTTCCTTTGCCTACTATTGTAAAATAGACACTTGAGTGGGATAGAAAGAAATGTCGGTAAACAGGATTACAGAAAGCTTGTAAGTCCATCTTCAGCTTATAACTGATTGGAATACCTAAAGGGGTTCTAGAACTTGCAAAGTGAAATACGCCTCTTGCGTAGCCTTTGCAGTGTGCGTATAGGACCTTAGGTGGAGTCCTGAGCCCCATCTAGAACCTTCTCAGGTGGGACATTCCCAAGGAAAAGAAGACCAGCCTGGAATAACTAAAGCAGCAGAAGATACATCTTCAAAGATCATCAGGAAAAACCCAAAACAAAAATGGTATGATGGGCTACCACAAGAAGGAGCAAGTTGTTCGCTAGGGAGCCATCAACGCAAGCAATCAAGTTCCTTCAAGACAAACACCCCTGTAAGACTGAAACTCAAAGGGAACACGTGGGTAGGCATGTAAGCTTGCTGACGACCACACTGGTCTACTAGTAAGTGCAAGAGGGGGAAAGGTAGCAATGAAGAAATGGGCTGAGTTCAATCACAGTCCATTGACTTCCGTTGACCTGGAGATGAGAGAAGAGAAAGGGCTGGTTGGTCCAAAGTGTGGTGAGGCACGGGGAAACCTGAGCCCATGGACAAGGACATAGCCACAGAGGGTTAGAGCTGAGAGTGAAGCATCCAGCTGATATGAAGTGGGGGGACGTGCACAAGAACTTCCAAACTTGCAGATAGCAACCATTTGACCTAGCCTCGATGGCTTGATAATCAGAACTCATCTAAAAGAAGATAAAAACAAACAATTTTTGATAAAGGAAATACGGGTAAATTGCTACAATTTGATGAACCTGACCTATACTCATGGAGGCAGTAACTCTAAATACCAACAGAGAGGGAAGGAGTCTTCCCATCAAGTATCAATGCTATCCCTTCTGTACACAGGGTAGGTAGGGATGGGCAACTTAGATTTACAGCCTCGGAAACTCTGTACAGGGTCATTATGAGTCAGAACTGACTCCACTGTACTTAACAACAAAAAACAAAGCCTAAAATGAGGGACAATGGACGCATGAAGTGACTGACTTACAAGGTTTCAAGAGGGAGTTTAGTTTAAGAGTGTGTGGAGGAAAAATAAAAATAAAATTTTTTAAATAAAAAATTCAGTCTTTAAAGATTAAAAACTTATGTGCATCAAAAGACTTCACCAGAAGAGTAAAAAGGGAACCCATAGAATGGGAAAACATCTTTTGCAATGACACATCAGACAAGGGACCTACACCAACTCTACAAGAAAAAGACAAATAACCCAATTAAAAAGTGAGCACAGGACATGAACAGACACTTCACTAAGGAAGAGATCTGGGCAGCCAACAAACATATGAAGAAATGTTCACGATCAGCAATCATTAGAGAGATGCAAATCAAAACAACAATGAGATATCACCTCACACCAATAACAGCAAAGATCAAAAATGTAGAGGACAAGAAATGCTGGAGGGGATGTGGAGAGACTGGGACACTCCTGCATTGCTGGTGGGATTGCAAAATGGTCCAACCTTTCTGGAAAGCAATATGGCACTTCCTCAGGAGGTTGAAAATAGAAATACCTTATGATCCAGCAATTTCTCTACTTGGTATTTACCCACAAGAAAAATGAGGCACAACACGAGAAGATGTATGCACACCAAAGTTCATAGCAGCACTATTTACAATAGCAAAAAGATGGAGACAGCCAAAGTGCCCATCAAATGAGGAATGGATAAACAAATTGTGGTACATACACACAATGGAATATTATGCTACATTGAAGAATAACAAGGAAGCGGCAAGCCACCACATAACATGGATGAACCTTGAGGACATTATG
>NW_006408654.1:2729154-2753910 GCF_000296735.1 Chrysochloris asiatica
TGTGTGCTGAAGACTGGGGGGGGGGGGATGGGTAGTGTAGGGGGCAGGCTTGCAGGGTATACCCTTTGGTTGGTTGATGATGCATGGAGGGGATTGGAACCATGGCAATGGTATGATATACAATAGAATGAATGTAAAATTAATGTTCTCCCATGTAAACTATCATATAATTCACAATAAAACACTAAAAAAAAATTCAGTCGTTGAGAAAAACAGTTTTTAACGTAACAATTTTTAAGTTAACTAAATTTTAAGAATATGGTGTTATGGACTATATTTCCCTAAAAATGTTTTGGTGATATCCTAAACCCCAGGACCTGTGAACGTGATCCTATTTGGGAATAGGAGTTTTCTTTTGTTCTGTTAATGATAAAAATAAGGAGGGTCCTATGGGTTGGAACAGACTCAACAGCATTTAACAACAACAAACTTAATCAAGACGCTCTGGTAGCATACTGGATTATGAGCTAGGCTGTAAGTTTGAATCTATCAGTCATCTCTGCAGGAGAAAGAAGAGGCTTTCTGCTCCGTAAAGATTTACCTATATCAGGTCGCTATGAGCTGGAAACAACTCAGTGGCACACAATCACCACTACCAAACTTACTCATTTCTTAACTATAAAAAGAGCAGAATAGATAAAGCCACAACCCAGGGAAGGAACAAAGACCACCAAGGACTGACACCAGTCACAAGATAGTAGTATCAAGGTCTATAAAAGGAACTGGCATGGCTATGCCCCTGATTTGAATTTTTAGTCACCAAATCTGTGAGATAATGAGTTTCTGTTCTTTAAAGCTGCACACAGTGGCAATTCTTATTGTGACACATTAACGAACTAAGACACATGACTAGGCATATAAAATTGAAGTTTACCGTATCATCAAAACCTGCAATATAAGCCCAATGCCCAGGAAATGGATCATGGTTTGCATGGGTGCCCAGAATTGATGGAAGAGTCGGTATCATAACTGACTGCAAAGGAATGAGGATTTTGCTAAATGTTGTTTCTTCTACCAGCTTTTTAAGCATTTTAAAATGTGTGCTCATGCTTAGCGTAGAACTACTTCCATCAACCTGAAAAAAATAATAAAAAACAATAATGTATTTTAATTGCACTGGGCTTGAATTATAGGATGCTTAACTTTAACCCAAACAAAAATTTCACTTATATCTTAATTAAAATGGCTCAGCAGTCTATAATTTTCTATACATCTCAGTTTTACCTTTTAGTATTCTTTTTTCTTCAATAATAACAGTGCAGGGTTGTTTAATGCAGAAAATACAGGTCTACAATCTATTATCAGCTATTTCTAAATCCAAAGATCTCTAAATCAAACTCTTTTCTGGCAGCAAATCTCATTTGAGAGCAAAATGACACCCGAATTTTCCAAATTTAGTGTGAAGATATTGTTTCACTGCAGAAATAGTTATGTCTTATTATGGGGCACTGCATCAGATTCTTCCCAATAGTGATACTCAACATCAAGTATGTTATTGTTTTTAAGTGCCTTAAAGTCAGTTCCAACTTATAGCAACCAACTTACAGCTTTTAAATCTTTGTGAAGCAGAAAGCCTCATTTTTCTATTGCGGAGGGGCTGGTGGGCTCAAACCACGGTCTTTGTGGCTCACAGGCTAATGTTTGTCATATGGAGACACCGTGCATGCACCTTTAAAAACTGGAAAATTTCTGAATTCCTTAATATAGTGGGCCACAAGGGTTCCAGATTAAAAAAACTGAAAACTGGACAGGTGGACCACTTACAATTGTCCCAATGTGCAGTAAAGGTTGGCCATCATCACGGCATTTTCCATTGTGAAATGCTACATAACCCAAACAGAATTAGCAGAGATGGCAAAAGCAGATTACCCTTTCAAGGTATTTATTGTTGAAGGAAGGAGAGGAATACGGTAGTCTGTATTTTCTCATCTAAACAGTCAAAAGACATTGAATATTTTTCAAGTGAAATGTATATACTGGTGAAGATACTCTCTCAACAGCTCCTAATACCCGCCCCCTCCTCCACTTTTGCCTATCATACATATTCTTAGGGTTTTTCCTGCAATTTCATAGATAAAATAGTGGTTTATTCCTCTAAGGATGTCCCCACTCTAGGCAAGTTCTAATGAGAAAAATAGTTATTAACAAGATGATCAGTATCTCAAGACTATGAGGCAGGGGAGCATATCTTAGGTAGCCTACATACAAATCAAGTTACCATATAGGAAGTATAACGTATTAACTTCTGACAGAAAATACTATAAAGAAAACTTAAAATAATTATTTTACACATACATTTTTTATGACTTTTTTCATATTCTCTAGTGATGTAGGACAAATACTGGACTGATAACCATAAGGTCAGCTGTTCAAACCCATCAGCTGCTCCTCAGAAACTACATAGGATCACTGACTTGGAACCAACTTAAAGGCACTTTAACAAAAATAACAACAACTTAAAGTTATTTCTCATAAATAACCTACTCTTAGAATAATTAATATTACAAAGACCTTTTTAAATTGAGAGGATATTTTGTTAGAAAGTTTGAAAGCAGTTTTATTGAGATAAATCTCACAGATTTAAAGTATACAATTTGACAAGCTTTCATATATGTGTATACACATATATTGAGAATTTTTATTTAAATGAAAGCAAACTAACTCAAATCTTAAAGAAATTACATGAAAACTATCCAACACTGGTATAAGCAATAAAAGCTATGATGGCACCTACCGGTTTATTGCACAATTCCAGAAGCTTATCTGTCAAGCGAGTTGCATCTCCAACAAACTTTTCTAAGGATTTTTTCATAAGAATAGCTTTATTTAGGATTTCCTTGCATCTGTTTACACGCATGGGATAAGACGACTGTAATAAAAAAAATTAAAAGTCAACTGCAATTTTATATATGATTTTGAAATATAACAAAAAAACTTTTGATTGACAAAAACTCAACTTATAGAGTATTCCTGATGATAATTTATGCTGAGCAAGGTGCCATGAAATCAATTTGGCAATGCTTTCTTGTCATAAAATTTTTATTCTATGGTGAGTCTTCTTTGTAGAATTTAGATTGAAGAAATAATAAGAAATGAAAATAAATATAAATGTGTCTATGTTTACAGGAGTCCTGGTGTGACACTGTAGGACAAGCACTGGACTGGTAACAGAAAGATCGGAGGCCGAAACCCTCCAGTTACTCCTTGGAAACCCTATAGAGGGTTGCTATGATTCAGAAATGCATAAACAACAGATGATTACAACAGCAAAATACTGCAATTATGCAGAAGTTTATCCTTACTAAAATTTCAAACAATAGTTTGAAGTTTTGGAAATAGTATGGTAACAATCTTAAGAACAAAATATAAAGTTATTTATCTTTGTAATAATTCAAATATAGAGTTCTAAATATATTTATTAATGTACTCAATATATATGAATTTATTTTGTTATTGGTAAGTGCTGTCAAGTGGGTTCCAATTCATAGTGACCCTGTTTAGAGCCTCCCAAGAGAGGCAGGTGGGTTTGAATTGTAGACCTTATGCTTAGCAGTTCAGTGCTTATCCTAATGTACCACACCAGGACTCCATCAATGTATTTACTTACCAAATGTATTGAACACCTTATATCTCTGAATATCAATTAAAATGAGAAACAATTTTCTCTATTTTTAAAGAGTATTTGAAATAATGTCTTAATACTACTCTAATATATGAGTGAAACCATGGAATTACATCCACATATTACCATTAAGTAATCAATGCTATATACAACAGAAAAAGACACTTATGATTAATATATTACCTTTGATACAGCTGTCATCATCCACATTGCTTGTTGAGGATAGGCCAGAAATACTTTTGCTATAATTTCCATCAAGACCTCAAAGACTTCATCATGAGAATGACAAATTCGGGAGATTAACTGTGAAAAAGCAGTCAAAAACTGATAAGGAGCCAAATAATTTGTGTGTTCTGTGATCACCTTGTTTATTTTAGCCAGGTCATTTCTCATTTGCACACGATCAGAGCGGCCAGCTGTGGGGGGAAAAAATCAGAGTTAAAAAAAGTAAAATTAAGGGATAAAAGTATGCTATCCGCTCATTTCACCGAAGAACAATTTTGTTTCAAAACTAGTTTAGGACATTGTTGTTGTTGTTAAGTGCTGTTCATTTGGTTCCAGTTCATAGTGACCCTGTATAAAGCTCTCTGGAAATGGCTGGTGGGTGGGTTTGAATTGCCAACCTTGTGATTCAAGCTGACCTTGTGGTCCAGTGCTTATCCTACAGAACCACCCACTATATTCATAACCAGTTCACGCACTGTTATGAATTGAACTGTACATCCCCAAAAGGTATGCTGAAATTCTAACCCTTGTACCAGTGAATATGATTCTGTTGGGAAATAGAGGCTTTCTTTTATTATATTAATAAGGTCACATAGAAGGGTACAGTGAACCCTCAACCTAATCACTTCTGAGTGGTGTCGTATAAAGGGAAAGTACAGACGCTAAGAAAAAAGTACATAAATCATGCATAATTGTCACCAGGAACACCAAAAATGCTCAAAGATGTACACAAAAAATAACCTTCCCCTAGAGCCTATATAGCTGATACCATGATTCACATTTCTAGCCTCCAAAATTGGGATACAACTAATTCCTGTTTTTTAAAGCCACTTGTGGTATTTTTGTGGCAGCAGCACTCAGAAATTTGTACAAGTACAAAAAAAAACATTTAGGGGCTCTGAAAACTCAAAGGGGATTAATATTGAGTAGAAACAAACAGAATACATCCCTATCCTTCATAAATTTTACAGTAAATTATTTGGTTTAAAATAACATCCTCCAGTATAGGTTAGGTCTATCATGTAATGAACAGATTTTCTCTTGAAGGCCCTGAACTATAACTACTTCAGCAACCTGTTTTGTCTTTCTTTTCCTTCTTAATATTTAGTTTCTTGCTCATAATTATATAAAATCTTAATCATATCAAATTCATTTGCAGCTTTAAGTCAGTTAGGCAATCAAATCAAATCTCCCTTTAGAACAAACTTTTAGTTCTTTCTAATCTCTTAACATATTTACATAAAAAAGTAGTACCTTTTTCCCATTCATAAGCTTTAGCACCAAAATCAAGCCAAAGTGATAACATTCGTGGCATTGACTGATATATGAATTGATTTCCATACTGTAGAGATCTGCAATTGTATAGAAAACTATTATTAGCATTATGTTGTTTTTTACTTTATGAGGATTAAAACTTAAACATTTTAAGACACCATTTCGGTTACATATAGCTATCTGACAAAAACTGTAGTATCAATAATTCTTACTAATAGAAGTTAACTTTGAATCCTCTTTACGATTTTTTTCATACTTTAATATTCACTAACCTCTGGTAGCACAGTGGTTGCAAATCGGGCTGTTAACCTCAGGGTCAGCAGTTTGAAACTACCAGTGGTTCTGTGGGAGAAAGATGAGGCTTTCTGCTCCCATAAAGATTTACAGCCTTGGAAATCCTATACAGAGTCGCTATGAGTCGGAACTGACTCTACAGCACATAACAACAACAAGCTATATATTGCCTATACCAAAAATAATACAAATCCTAACCTAGTGAAAGTCCTATCAATACTTTGAAATTGTCTTTAGGATCTATGCCTTCAACTGTGTTACCATGACCAATCACTTCATCTCAAGGATATTATAACAACTTGGTCTCCCTATTTCCATATTTCTTCTCATCAATAAATTTCATATCAACATTCCTAAAGTTCTGTGTTTTCTTGTTGAAAACAGAGCCAACTACCTACAGGTTAAGATTATATGATTAAGTCAGCCTTTGATTCAAACATTCTCAATTTTGTTTCTTTTTAACTTTAGAATCTTAATCTACCTCTACCACCAAGCATACATCTTCCATCAAATATGGTTTACTCACCACACTGATCAAATCCTTCAACCCTGTTTGTCAAATCTGTGAAAAATTCATAATGTCTTCTTCTTGAATTTAATTATACTTCAAATCCTACCTTCTCGTGAGGCCTATCACACTCTTGTATGCTTTCGAAATTGTGATGCCAGTAGCATTAGTGGCTTTTGTTCTGACACCAGATTTACCAAAATCTATGTTTTCTGGACTTGATTAGTTGTCTTTTCTCTCTTAAACCCTAACTATAAGGCAAGAAACCCTGATAGCACACTGGATAGCACTCAGCTTCCAACCAAATGGTCAGAAGTTTGAACTCACCAGCAACATCACAAGACAAAGATCTGGCTACCTGCTTCCATAAAGATTTCAGTCTAGGAAATCCTACAGAAAAGTTCTACTCAATCCTACAAGACAGCTATGAATCAGAATCAACTCAAAGGCATACAACAACTGCAAAAGAGACTCAGTAAGCAAGTTGTGATATGGGAATCAGTACTCAAACACAACAAATGCCCACTATACCACATTTCCCTCAACAGGTTTGTTAGGAAGATCATTTTAAAGTCACAGAATTTTGTAATTAAGAGGGCCCACTAAAGTTCAGGTATTAGTTCAACCATTACATCCAAAAACTGTTACAATGCACTGGGCAATTTCTAATTTAATCTTTCTGAAGCATTTAGCAATGCTGATAATTCCTTCTTTCTTGAGTATTTATTTTCTCTCTTCAACCTTTTTGTTTTTCTCTCAATTTCTACCTTGAGCTGCTCCCTATACCCTTTTAAGGAGTCTTGGTGTGGCACTGCGGGTTAATGTGCTGGACTGCAAAGTCAGTTTGAACAGCAAGATTGGTGGCTCAAGCTTTTTGTAGGATGGTAATATGAATTAGGCAGTTGTTCTCTTATAAGTAGAGTCTATGTCTCGGGATATGGAGTCCTCAGAAACCCTATGCAGAGTTACTATGAATTGAAACTAACTAGACAGCAAATAACAGCATGCTTTCTTAAAGTTGGTGTTTCTCCTTGTTTCCATCTCGAGTCCATACATTTTCTATACCTCTAGGCTTTGTTGTTGTTAAGTGCTGTCAAGTTGGTTCCGACTCAAAGCAACCCTACATAGGGTTTCTGATTAGTGGCTGGTGGGTTTCAACCACTGACACTGCTGTTCAAACTGACCCTGCAGTCCAGGGCTTATCTTACAGCACCATACCAGGACTCTATATCCTGAGACATAGATTCTACTTATAAGAGAACAACTGCCTAATTCATATTACCATCCTGCAATTCTGTGATGTCATGAGTCTGTCTGGCTGTCTTGCCTTCTAGTACATCTACATTTGGATATTCCATAGGCACCACAAACTCAGCTTGCCTAAACTCAACACATCCATTTTTCTGTCACACTTATCCTCTTCCTTCATTTTTCTCTCATGGTAAATAGCATCCTCCATCTACCTTGTTGCCCATACCTGGGTAATAAACTACCACTTCTTCATTCCTTGTTACTAGGCAACAAGTCCTAAAAGTTCTACCTCTGTCATACTTTGAAGTCTTTTCCTTCCATCCCTTACTTCTATTCTTTCCTAGGCTGGCTTCTTGTGTATAGCTTGGAATATAATCCTTCTGAAATGTAAATCTAGTCAAGTCATTTCTTGCTTAAAATGTTCCTGAAAATCCTTATAGCTTTCAGTTATTTTGATATTTGATCATATATTTGATTATGTAACTATTTTTCAATGTTTTACACTACTTGTGTTTCACTTTGAGAAAAAAGGCTTAGAGAAATTTTGCTGTCTAAAGTCTCTGACAATATTGCTTTAATTCCTGAAAATATTTAGGTAAGAAGTCAAAAAAGTCAAAGTCATTAAATAACTATAACAAACATTACTCTGAAGTAAGTTACCGTTCCATGAAAAGCAACAAATAGCACTTGAGTATAAGAAGAAAATCATTTTAACTTCTTAAGAAGAAAAAATGGGCGAAAATACAATACACCAATATATAAAACTGAAAGTTGCATCTCAACCATTGACTAGTTGAAGAGATAGCACTTGTTAGATGTCTAATGTCAAAATCACTTTCATATATAGTACTTTTTAGGAGAATGGGTTGGATTAAAACATTCCATTGGCATTTAAATATAACCATTTAGGATGCTCTGAAGTTCTAAGGAAGGGAATTCAGAGGAATGGGATATAGAACAGAAAGTCACCAATTTTAATTGCATATTCTTGACACTAGTGACTTTTTAAAATGAAAATGTTACTTTTCTGTTATTTTTTTAAAAGTAAAGAAAAAATTATATAAATAAATTTATATCTCATCCAATGCGATAAGACTGAATCAGTCTTATCACAGTGACAATACACTGAATATGATAAGCTACATAACAGTTCATTATAAACAGAATCACCTGAATGTACTTAATAGTCAAATTGGTCAGATCTCACACTCACCTCCCAAAATGAAGGACTATATACCGGATGAGATCACCTTGTTTTTCCATTTTGTTGTCTGTGACCATGGGCATTAATTTGTCATAGTACTTTGCAAGGTAGAAATGCCCATCCTCCCACTCTGGTAGAACCAAGGTCACATCCTGCAAATATAAGAAAATACACTCACCTAAGAAACCCTTACATTATACTAGGAACAAAAGCATGATTAAGGATCAAAACTGTGAGACCCATGTCTGGGAAGTACAAGGTCTAACTAAGGTACACTATGTCTCCGATTTGGATAAGAAATACCTACTTTCTTACAAAGGTCAGCTGGATGGGAACATTCCCACTGGTCATACTGAGTTAGCTATTTAGGGTAAGAAAACTTCATTTATATTGTCACTTTATCTGATACATCAAAAAAATTCCAGATGGATTCAAGTAATTTATATATATGTGCGGGAAGCCAGAGCCTTCCACGGCTCATGAATACCTTGAAACCAAACTTGCCTAGCAATAGTAACGTCAGCACTAGAAACTTACTGGCAAATGTACCTGAGCCATTTTGGGGAAAACGAAATTTATGCGTGAGCCAAACCACAATGAGTTGCATATTTGCCCTATATAAGCTCGGAACTTTTTAATAAACTTTGTCACTTGCATGTGTCCCTTACCTGATCACTGATCCTCGCCTCTCCCTCAAGTAACCCGGGGTCAGAGCAGGACTCCAATAAGTGGCGCCCAACGTGGGGCACGAGTAAAAGAGACTAAGTGGTGGACCCTCTACAAGGAGACCCGAAGAACAAGGACGTGCAGAAAGACACTAAGAAAAGAGGGCATTAAATCAGGTAAAAATGGGGAATAAATTGGGAAAAGCTTGGTATGTAAATATGCTTATAAATATGCTCCGAACCAGAGGACTAAAAGTAGATCATAACCAGCTTTGTAAATTTATAGACTTTGTAAATACAGTTTGTCCATGGTTCCCTGAAGATAGGATTGTAGACGTAAAATTATGGAATAAAATAGGACATGATTTGCAGGAATTTTATGCCAAGAACGGGCCCGCTCGGGTGCCCGCTGATACTTTCAGTTTGTGGAGGCTTGTCTGAGCTACTTTCGATTTCAGTAGCGACCGTCCGGCAAGCCCAGAAAAAGAAATTAAACCATCCGCGCCCAGCGCGCCTGATAGCATCCACCCCAACCTTAGTCCTCTTGAGAAAGAGGCCATAGATAAAGAGGACAGTGACTCTGACGGAGCTGTTGTTATTAAGTGCCATTGAACAGGTTTCAAATCACAGCAATCCTATATAAGGTTTCCAGGGAGCAGCTGGAGAATTTGAACCACCAACCTTGTGGCTCAAACTAATCTTGCATTCCAGTGCTTATCCTACAGTGCCACACCAGGACTCCATCATATGTATTCTTATACTCCATTATTTTCCATCAGCAGGTCTGTGAGATTCATCCATCCTGTTTTATTTATCAGTTCATTTCTTCCTATTACTGAGCAGTATCCCATCATATGGAGTCCAGGTATGGCGCTGTGGGTTAATGCATTGGACTGCAAAGTCAGTCTGAACCGCAAGGTTGGTGGTTCAAGCTCACCAGCTGCTCCTTGGAAACCCTATACAGAGTTGCTATGGGTCAGAAACGACTCAACAGTATTTAACAACAATAACAATTCCATTGTATGAATAAACTATAATTTGTTCATCCATTCCTCTGAAGATGGTCACATGGGCAATTATCAGTTTTTATCTATAAAGTCACTACAAACAACTGTGTGAAATTCTTCTAATGGACATATACTATTTTTCTTGAATAAATACCTAGGAATGTAACGGCATCATATGATAGGTATATACTAACATTCTATACTCCCACCAGTAATTATGAGAATTTATAATAGTGCTAGTCTTTTAAACTTTAGCTATTCTAGTATATGTGAAATGGTATGTCTCTATGGTTTTAATTTGCATTTTCTGGATGACTAGTAAAGTTCAATATCTTTTCATGTGCTTATTGATCATTTGTATTTTATGAAATGTCTATGACTTTTCTGAATTTTTAAATCAAGTGTGTCTTATTAACTTTTAAGGTTCTTTATACATTTGTATCGCAACTTGTGTGTCAGTTTGTCGTACAATGATGACTTGTGTGTTGCTATAATGCTGAAAGCTAAGACACTGGTATTTTAAATACCAGAAGGGTCACCCATGTGGACAGGTTTCAGCTGACCTTCCAGACTAAGATATACTAGGAAGTAGGAGAGGTAAACTACTTCTGAATGTTTAACGAGTGAAAACCTTATGAGTAACAGTAGAACATTTCAGATATAGTGCCAGAAGATGAGCCCCTCAGGTTGAATGACACTCAAAACACAACTATGGAAGAGCTGCCTCCTCAAAGTAGAGCTGACCACGATGATGTAAATGGAGTAAGACTTTCAGTACCTTCCTTTGTGATGAGGCAAAAGTCAAAATGAGGAGAAACAGCTGCAAATATTCATTAATAATTGAAACGCAGAATGTACAAACTATGGGACCTAGGAAAACTGGAAGTTGTCAAAAATGAAATGGAATGTATAAAGATTGATAACCTAGGCATTACTGAGCTGAAATGGACTGGTATTGGCCATTATGAATCTGATAATCATATGGTTCATTATTCCAGAAACATCAAATTGAAGAGGAATGGTGTCACATTCATCATCAAAAAGAACACTTTAGGAAGAACAGTTAATACCACTATTATTCAAATTTACACACCAACCACTAAAGCCAGTGATGATGGAATTGAAGAATTCTACCAACTTTTTCAGTGTGAAATTGATCCAACACACAACCAAGATGTATTGATAATTACTGGTGATTGGAATACAAATGCTGGAAACAGAAGACAAATCAGTAGTTGGAAGATATGGCCTTTGTGATAGAAATTATGCTGACGATCACAAGACAGAATTTTACAAGAACCAATGACTTCTTTATTAGCAAATACCTTTTTAAAACAACATAAAAGATGACTACACATATAGACTACATCAGATGGAGTACACAGAAATCAAAGTGACTACATCTGTGGAAAGAGATAGTGGAAAAGCTCCATATCATCAGCCAAAACAAGGCCAGGGGCAGACTGTGGAACAGACCATCAATTGTTCATGTATAAGTTCAGGCTGAAGCTGAAGAAAATTTTTAAAAGAGTCAAAATATAACCCTGAATATATCCCACCAAATTTAGAGACCACATTAAGAATAGATCTGATGCATTAGACACTATTGATCAAAGGCCAGAAGAGTTGTGGGATGACATCAAGAACATCATTCAAGAAAAAAGCAAAATGTCATTAAAAAGACAGGAAAGAAAGATTAAAATGGATGTAAGAAGAGACGCTGAAACTTGCTCTCCAGCATAGAAATGTTAAAGCAAATGAAAGAAATGAGGAAGTAAATGAGGTGAACAGAAAAATGAGAAGGGTAGCACAAGAAGACAAAATAAACTATTATAATGATGTATGCAAACACCTGGAATTAGAAAACCAAAGCTGGAGAACATGCTCAGCATTTCTCAAGCTAAAAGAACTAAAGAAAAAGTCTAAGCCTTGATTTGCAATACTAAAGGAGTCTATGTGCAAATTACTGAATGATGCAGCAAGCACTAAATAAAGATGGAAGGCGATACACAGAGTCACTGTACCAAAAAAAATATCGTCAGTGTCCAATCATTTCAAGAGGCAGAAAATGATCAAGAGCCGATGATAGAATTCCAAGCTGCACTTATGGCACTGGTGAAAAACAAGGCTCCATGAATTGACAGTATACAAGTTGAAATCCTTCAACAAACTGATGAAGCACTGGAGGCACTTACTCATCTATGCCAAGAAATTTGGAAGTCAGCTAACTGGTGAGGTTACTGGAAGAGATCAATATTTGTGCCCATTCCAAAAAGAAGTGACTCAACAGAATGCAGAAATAAACAGTATCATTAACATCACATTTTCAAAGAACTGTTAACTTGTAGCCTTTCTGTGTTATTTTCATTTATTAAAAAAATTTCTCTTTTTCTGTCCACCCCCAACTCTCTCCAATACTTTAATTGCATATTTATTGTTGCTGTTAACTGCTGTCAAGTCTGACTCATATTGTAGAGACCCTGTAAAAAGTTTACAAATAGTGGCTGGTGGATTTGAACCACTGGTCTCGCAGTTCAAACCAATTTTCTGGCCCACTGTTTATCCTACAGTGCCACACCAGAACATGTTTATAAGACAACTTGACATTATCGCATAGATCACTAAGATTCTGTTTTTGCTTATTTCAGTTTTTTTTAGCTGTCCATGTTTCCTTTAGGAGAGTTTCTATTGCTGTGTATTCAATTTCACTGATCTTTTTTACTTTTGCAGTATCTAATGTCTTGTTGTGGCGCTGTAGGATAAGCACTGGACTGCAAACCACAAGATCAAGTTTAAGTTTAAGTCCACTAGCCACTCCTTGGAAACCCTATATAGAATCACCATCAGTCAGACACAACTCAACAACACTTAACAATGTACTGTTATCTCACTTTACTTATGTTGGGTGGTGGTTTCATGAATGTATTTACTTTAGGATAATTCCTCAAGCAAAGCGTATACTCAACTTACATTGTACAAAGTTTAACAAAAAGTTTCCTGGCAGTTTTCATTATACATATGTTCTTCCATGGCCTTTAAAGTATATTGTCCAGTTCCCAAAAGAAAAAATGTATTAAGTTTTTTAATTAAATCACACTATACATATACTTAAGGAACTCTGATAACATATTGGTTATGAATTGGGCTGCAAACTGCAAGGTCAGCAGTTTGAAACTGCTAGCTGTTCTGCGGGAGAAAGATGAGGCTTTCTGCTCCTGTAAAAATTTACAACCTCGGAAACTCTGTACAGGGGCACTATGAGTCGGAACTGACTCCACGGCACATAACCACCACCACCATACATATACTTGCCTTATATTTTTTCATAATTGCATTGCTTTCAAAGTTAGCTGTTTCTTCCATAAATCGACCCACTAGTAATATAGCACGACCATGAATTAACATGTTCTTGCTTTCAGTGGGCATTTGATTTTCAGGAAAACATAACTCGACACCCTTTTGAAGAACAATAAGTGCCTGGTGAACATCACCCTAAAAGAAAAAAGGCAAAAACAAACCTTCAATTTTAAGTATACATTTCTATTTTATAAAAAATCAATAAATAAAATTGGCATTTAAAGTTCATTAAGTATGTTTCTGTACAAATTCATTTGTAATCTCATGTTTATGTCTATTTCCCTCCAACAGTAAAACATTAAAAAGAATACATTGTTCCTTTCATGTAGAAACCTCATTCATTTTAAAGTCTGCCAAAGACAAGAAAGCAAAAAACTATGGATAAAAACGAGCCCTGCTGTAACACTATATGATAAACTAGCCACAAGGTTGGCAGCATCTCAGAAACTCTATATTGGATTGCTTTGAGTCAAAACTGATTCAACGGCTTTTAAAAACAAAAAATAAATAAGCATGAATAAATAAAATCATAGTCTAGTGAAGAAATGAAATATGTAAGCTAACAACACAAAGTGATAAATACTTTAACAGAAGACTATACATGAATATTATAGAGGATAGAAACAGAACTGTTTAAATCTACCTGAAGATATCCAAAGATGGAGGAGAACAACAGTCAGGAAAGGTTATCAAATGAGGTAAAATCTCAACTAAGTGTTAAAATATAATTAGAAATTTTCCTGGCAGAGCATTTGATGAAAGATGTTCTAAAGAACAATTTTAACTGGAAGAAAGGCAAGAAGTCATCTTAATGAAGTCTACAATGCTCATGAAGTAGTAACAAATGAAGTTGATGAGACAGGTCAGGGTTCAGAGAGAAAGGTTGTTGTGTACTTTCTAGAGCTCAGATTTAATCGTAAAGGCATGAAGACTTTGAAGGATTTTAAGTAGAGGAGTAACATGATTCAATTTTTAGAAAACTCAGACTGTGTTAGTGCATACAGGGAAATGGAGACACATTAGAAAATAATGTTAAGATAGTTACGAGCTGTAAATAATAAAGACATGAATTAAAACAATGAACATAAACAAGTGGGAGAGGACTCAAGAGATGTCTTTAAGGAAGAAGAGCACAGATTTAGTTTCTAGAGATGGGAAGCGTGAGGGGAAAGATGATCCCTGAATTCCTGTCTCAGATGAGTGGAGAAAATATGAGAAAAAACAGGTAATATGAGAGGAGAAACATGTATTGGGTATTGGTGAATTCGATCCTAACTGTGCCTTCAGGTTGAATTTGTAGGAATATTGGAACAGGTGAATAGGGTTCTTATTTAGCCTACTTTAGTGTAAGAAAAAGGTTTTTCGATGATGTAAAAGCTGCACATAGAGCAATTGGAAGTGATTGTGATGAAGAATTTGTTGAGAGCAGTGACAGGCTCAGAGTAGGGGTTAGTTCAATCATTTCAAAGTGGTGCAGAGTTACATAATGTTGTTGTTGTTGTTAAGTGCCGTCGAGTCGGTTCCGACCCATAGCGACCCTGTACAGGGTTTCCGAGGGTTTAAATCCTTACAGGAGTAGAAAGCCTCATCTTTCTCTCGCGGAGCGGCTGGTAGTTTCGAACCGCTGACCTTCAGGTTCGCAGCCCGATTCGTAACCACTACGCTACCAGAGCTCC
This sequence comes from Chrysochloris asiatica, assembly GCF_000296735.1. Classification (NCBI taxonomy): domain Eukaryota; kingdom Metazoa; phylum Chordata; class Mammalia; order Afrosoricida; family Chrysochloridae; genus Chrysochloris; species Chrysochloris asiatica. The sequence continues at coordinate 2,744,239 of NW_006408654.1, forward strand.
TTAGAGTTACATAATAATAAAGGGCAAATACAAGTTTTCTCTAAGTCAGATATTCGCTCGTAACCCAGACGTTTACTGTATTACTAGTTTACAAAATGATCAAGTCTTGACTAACATATGCTGAATTATTACTTCCATCTTCCACTTAGGAAATAGCTCCTGTCTGTTCTTAGTTGCCACAAGGTTGGTGCACGCATAAATGACATTGACAATAATGATGGCAAGTATAAAGCATAAATTAGGGGTAAAAATTTGCAAGTAAATTTTAATAGCCCCCTTCTTATTGCTATTACTTTAATTTGGGGATATCTGGGAGCTTCTGTTCTGATGCCAGTGCCTTCTTGACAGGCTAGGTTATAAGTGAATCTTTGCATTAAAATTAGCTAGTCTGCATAGAACGTATTACCTACTAAAGATGTAAACAAGAGACAGTGTTACATTCATTTCACAAATATTTCTTGAGTGCCTACTATGTATATATTGTATACATAAAGAAATGTAAAAGTTGCGCTGGATTTCCTCAAGAAAAATAGAAAACAGGCAGTGGAAGAACAAGGAAGATAGGGGAACACTTAGATAGGTTTGCATGGGCTAAATGAGACAGAGGTAAATAGTGATGTATACTCAACCTGGGAACAACAGGGCTCTGTGATACAGGGATCAGGGCATAGTCTGAATGGGTAAAAAAAGAGGGGAAAAATGTTAAGATGCTAGTTTCTGCGCAAGAACACACAAACTTGCAGACAGTACCCATATGATCTAGTTTAGATGGAGTGATGATCAGTACTCGACTAGAGGAAGATAAAGAAGTTTGATGTAGGAAGCAAGTGAAAATTGCTACAATTTAATGAACATAACCTTTACTTAAATGGATGTAATAGCTTAAAATATCAACCAAGAGGGAAGGAGTCTTCATATCAAAGATCAAAAGAGAAGAGCACGAACAGAATGTGGGATCCTAACCAGAGAAGCAGTGACACCAGAAATGGAGGCAGAGAAGATTACCATCTTCTCTGAGATAAAGAGATAGAGTTGCTGAGGACTCTAGAATCATGGAAAGAGAAAGGCAGTGTGGGGGTAGGCAGGAGGCTGGCTTGCTTAAACAATTATATATTCCTATGTGTTTTCCTGCACATAAAAAGAAAACAAAAACAAAGAGGGAATAGAGGCAAATACTGTTAACCAATGGTACATGGAAGGGATTGTAATCATTGCAATGAAGCAAAATACAATTGGTTGAGTACAAAAGCAATGTAAACTGTCACTCAATTCACAGTAAAAGCTTAAAAAAAATTGATAACTAAAAGAAATGCATTTTCACTCTTAAAACAGGACAATATTTGGGGACTTTAGGTTGAAGGAACAATGTCTGTCCGACTTTGGTACATAAACTATGAAAAAGGTTTTGATTTTGATTTAGGGAATCTTTTCTCAACCATGCCTTTATAGAAAACAAGTAATTCCTAACAGGGTATACAACTGATCATTTTTCCATTGCCATTACCTTGGACCACAGCCACTTGGCCCTTTCCACATACAGTTCAGCGAGTCGTGATTCTCCTGCATTTAGGAGAGCATTGTAGGCGGTTTGATGGTGACCAGCCTTTCTAGCGACTCTGGCACTCTGCAGCCAGCATTCTCCAACCATTTCACTGTAATCTGGTCTAAAGTAATGTGACAAAACAAGGAGGGAATAGCATTTATAAATGTATTCATAGTCTTAATATAATAGATATTCCCAACATGGAACTTACTCAGAATACTACTTCAAAGGAATCAAAGATTAAATTTATTTAACAACAAAAAAAATACTTATTTGAATTTTCTTAGAGTGCTCCATTTTGATCTACGAAAAGTCTTTCAAGGCTTATTTTTACTTCTACCCAAATCTCCCCCATGTATGTTATTAAACATCACAAAAAAAAAAAGATATATTGCATATGAAAGCAACGTTTAAATTCTATACTAATTCCAACTATACAGTTTAGTTTTGATGATTGACAATATAGGGTTCATACATAAAATTAGGAAATAAAATCACAGGGAGTCTTTGTTTAACAAACAAAATCCATTCCTAAATGTATCTTAAAGTTGAATTTCTATGTAAGCTGGAACAGGTGCACACAGTTCTTACTTAGCCTTACTTTAATGCAAGAAAATGCTTGAACCTTTTTCAATGATTTGAAAGCTTCAGAAGCAGCATGTGAAGGTGATTGTAATATGCAATTTGTTGTAAATAGGGGTTAGTTCAATCATTTCGAAGTGAGGGTAAATTTACGTAACAGTAATAGGCATGTACCATCAATGCTAAATTCAACATAACTAAAATGAAAAAAGGTAGCATAAAAACCTTTTGTTGAGGCTTAATAAAGCCCTCCGGAGGGCCAGGATGGGTTCCTTAGCTCTGTAGGAATTCTGGGTCATTTCTAGTCGAGCTACCCAGTTGAAAGAATCTTCCTGAGCATTAACTCCTGGAGACTGGTAAAAAAGTGGTCTGATGCTGTGCTCCAACTCACACAACATGTGTAATCTGAAGACAAATAGAGCCTATGTTAAAATGTAGCAGTCAGTCTTATTAATCTCATATATAAAACATGTACTTTTATATCAGATATGACGAGGATGAAATCTTTTCTCTGAGAAGAACCTCCAGTATATATACTCTTGGTATACAAACAGCAACATTTACAAGGGGGCATCAAAAAGTACACAGAAACATCTAATTACAACGTAATGGAATTTGTTAACTTTTGGAAATCTATTAATAGATTTAAATATTTAGTGCTTTCCTCTTATCCCCAAGTTTTTATTAATTAAATTAGTGAAGGGTTGTTGTTAAATGCCTTCCACTTAGTTCTGACTATAGTGACCCTATGTAGGGTTTCCAAGGAGCAGTTGTTGAATTTGAACCATAGACATTGCAGATCAAGCCGCCCTTGTGGTCCAGTGCAATTCAAGCGATATAAAAAACAAATTTTATCCCTATGTAAAGACATAAAAAATATGGATCCTACAAAGGGCCAAATCCACTAAATGGGTAAAAGTCTCTTTAACAAATGGTGTCGAAAAACTGGATGTCTATCTGTAGAAAAATGAAACGGGACCCATACCTCAAACCATACACAGAAACCAACTCAAAACAGACCAAAGATTTAAATGTAAAACCTAAAACTATAAAGGTTAGATAAAAAAAACAATGCTTTTTGTTGTTGTTAAATGCTGACCAGTCAGTTCCGACTCACAGAAACCCTGTGTAGGGTTTCCAATGATCAGTTGGTGAGTTTGAACTGCCATCCTTGTGGGTCAATGCTTTTATCAATCACACAATGCCACACAGGGACAATGCTTCTTGTTGTTAAGTGCCATCGAGTCGGTTCCAACCCAAAGTGACTCTGAATAGGGTTTAGGGCCCTAATACATGGCATAAATGCAATATCAAACCTAACTGAAACTGCACAAATAAAAGATGAACTAGATAAATGTTGTTGTTATCGTTAGGTGCCATCAAGTTGGTAACGACTCACAGCAACCCTATGCACAACAGAATGAAACACTGCCTGATCCTGTGCCAACCTCACAATCGTTGCTACATTTGAGCCCATTGCTGCTGCCACTGTACCAATACATATTGTTGGGGGTCTTCCTTTTCTTCTCTGACACTCCATTTTACCAAACATGATATCCTTCTCTAGGGACTGGTTCCTCCTGACAATATGTCCAAAGTATGAGAGACAAAGTCTGGCCATCCTGGCTTCTAGGGAGCATTCTGGCTGTTACTTCTTCCAACACAGATTGGTTTGTTCTTTTAGCAGTTTGGCAGTCCATGGTACTTTTAATATTCCCCTCCAACACCATTGCTCAAATGCATCAATTCTTCTATGGTCTTCCTTATTCACTGTACAACTTTCACAAACACATGAAAATTGAAAATACCATGACTTGGGCCAGGAGTACCTTAGCTCTTCAACACTTTAAAAAGCAAATGAGGTCCCTAAGACTTTACTCCTTTTGCATCATCACAGTCAACTCTAATTTGAGAAGGCAGCTAGCTCTTCCCCAGTTGTATTTTAAGTACCTTCCAACCCGCAGGGTTCAGCTTCCAGCATTGACAATATTTTGGTGCTTTTTATCATGTTTCAATATTCAATGTTCTGGTGCTATATGGCAGTGTTCTATTGCTATTTATAAGGTTTTCCGTTTCTAAATATTCCGAAGTAGTCCATCTCTCCTTCTTCCTAGTCTGTCTTCATCTGGAAGCTCAGCTGCAATCTGTCCACTGTGGGTGACCTTACTGGTATTTAAAATACCCATGGCATAACTTCCAGAATCACAGCAACATGCAAGCCACTACAATATGACAAACTGAACAGACAAGTGCTAGAAACTGACAGGCGAGTGGAACCTAATAAAAATTAAATAAGAGGGTGCTTCAAAAAATTTATGGTAAAATGGAATTACAAGATCATGGAATTTTTCCACTTACTTTTGCAAGCCTCCTTGTACTTATGCTCATCAAATGACTTTTTCAAAAGTGTAAAAAGAAAGGCTATAGACTTGGAAAATATGTTTTGGCTCTGGCATAGCTGAAAGGGTTAGTCGCTAAAATTTATAGAAATTTAAACACCACCACAACAAAAAGACAAAAAATCCAATTTTAAAATGAGTAAAGCATATGAATGGACACTTCCCCAAAGAAGACATTTTAGCAGTTAACAAATAAATTAAAATCATTAGTCATTGTTGCTGTTGTTGTTACGTGCCATCGAGCTGGTTCTAATTCATAGCAACCCTAGACAGGTTTCCTAGAAGTGGTGGTTTAAACCACCGACCTTATAGTTAGAAATCTAGTGTTAATCCTAGTGTCGTTGTTGTTAAGTGTTAATCTAGTGTCGTTGTTGTTAAGTGCTGTTGAGTTGATTCCAACCCATAGCGACCCTGTATAGGGTTTCCAAGGAGCGTCTGGTGAGCTAGAACCACAGACCTTGCAGTTCAAACTGACATTGCAGTCTAGCACATAAACACACAGCGCCACACCAGTACTCCCCAACAATAATAGCACTAGTCAAAAAAACAGAAAATAACAAATGTTGGCGAGTTTGTGAGGAGACAAACTCTTTGACACTGCTGTTGCAAATGTAAAATGGTACACTCACTATGGAAAATGGTATGGCACTTCCTTAAAAAGCTAAAACTAGAAATGCCAGGTGATCTGGCAATCCCACCTCTTGGTATACACTCTAAACAAATAAGAGTCTTGACACTACTAAACTAATGTACACCCATGTTCATTATAGCATTATTCATAATAGTAAAAAGATAGACACAATCTAAGTGCCCATCAAATGATGAATGGATAAGCAAACAGATATATACACACAATGGAATAAAGAATAATGATGAATCTACTGAATATCCCACAACATGGATGAACTTGGAAGACATACTGAGTGAATCACAAAAGGACAAATATTATATGAGATGCCTATTATATATCTAAAAGATTTATAAAAAATTCATAGACAGAAAAAAAAAATTTGATGGTTACCACAGATGGAAGAGGGAAGAAGGGGGAATAACTAACTGGATAGAAAACTAGATGTGTTTAATAATGGTGAAGTGAAAGGAAATACACAATATGGGAGAAGTCAGCACACATGACCAAGGCAAAGAAAGACACAGATGAATGCAAGAATAATGGACAACTATGATAATTACTATAACATAGATAATTGTGCAAAACTAGTATTTGCAAATAATAATCTACAGATATATACATAGAGGTGTGGAAGGGCAGATAGGAGCATACCCACCTGCAGGTATAACTTTGGCTGTGGATATTTCTATGTACATAATTATAGATGTTTATGTATACTAATATAGACAACAGAGAACACAAAGGACACAGTCATCGAAATCTCTTAGACATAAACACCTTGCCGGATAAGATCCCTAGACTTAAATGTGGAAGTCCATAGACTTGGGGGGACATTTATGCTAATTAGCCCAATATCGTTAATAAACATCCTACTTAGTTGAGGAGCATCTGGGGTATTAAAATCTTGCTAAGAGCCATGTAAGATACAAATATTGGTCTTTTCTCATCAAGAGCAAAAGGAAGTGAAAAAGATCAGAGGCTAAAGGGAGTAATTAACTCAAGGGACTAATAGAATACATGAACCACAGCCTACCTGACTGAGAGACCCTTCACTACCAACCACTGCCTGACTGGGATCCCAACAGAGGGTTCCAGGCAGAGCTGGAGAAAAATGTAGAAGAAAAAAAATTAAATTCACAAGAAAGATGTTGAGTTACTAGTTTGAGAAAGACAGTTGGCAGTTTGAGCCCATTTGTTGGTCTGCAGATAAAAGATGAGGCTTTCTTCTCTTGCAAAGATGTACAGCCTTGGAAACCCTATACTGGGTCACTATGGGTCAGAACAGATTTGGCACTCAACAACAACAATGATGTAGATATATGTCAAATGCATTTCTAAATAAGAAAAGGAAGGAACCCACAAACACTGGGCACCAATATGCCAGGTATAGTACTAGTTGTACTATAATCTAGATGTCTGGTTATCTAGGTTAATTATATAAAAAGCAAACCATGACAGTATAAGAAGTCAAACACAGATATTTTGTTATTATTTTTAGAAATTTCATATTTGCCTCTTCAGTGAAAACAATCTATGTTAGAAGATATTTTGAACTATATGGTTATACTGAGATAAAAAGTATGAAAAATTATTTTGTGTATAATGTACCAAATATTATAAGAATTATTTACTCATTTAAAACTTCTAAACATGTCAAGTGAGATTTATAGACCAGAAATATAAAAATGGAAACCTCAAAATACCTGACAATATATTCATATCCTCGTTGGTAAGAGCCTCTTTCAAAGCTTGCTGCTGAAAGAGGTACAATTTGCTCTGCTCTCACAAGTTTCAATGTGTCATAAAAAGCTGTGGTATCTCTTTTTTTGGCTGATAATAATAGCTGTCCAAGTCTAACACTCCATGTTGTAGATTTCCCATCTGAAAAACAAATGAAGAATCAAGGACTGCCAGAGTAGCTGGGTCCAAATGTCTGCCCTATTTCATCTGATAAAATATTCAGCAGAAATATTAAACATATGACTTAATTCTACACAGCTACATAAGGCAAAGGAGTTTTGGTAGCATAGTGGTTACGAGTTGGACTGCTAACCTCAAGGTCAGCTAGTTTCAAACTGCAAGCGGTTCTGTAGAAGAAAGAAGAGGCTTTCTGCTCCCATAAAGATTCACAGCCTCAGAAATCCTATACAGTGTCACTATGAGTCGGAACCTACTCCATGGCACACCACCACCACCACCAAAGGCAATCATAAAACACACTAAAATATTAATTATGAAGGCTGCTTAGCTACTTCAATCTGAATATTTAATGACCTATTAAAACCACTTAAATTTTAATAAGTAATTTTACCTGTTGCCAAATAGTTCTCCACCAAATCCCACTGTGACAATTTCCACGCTGCTTCCACTCTGTATGTGTTTAATTCATCTGTCCATTCAGACCTATTAAAAGAAACCCACATCAATGAAAATTTTACTCATCTAAGGTAATATTTATAGATTTCTCATATTTAAGATGCATGTGGTATTTATTGTCTTTGTATTTATACTGTATTTCATATTTATATATAAAATTGTTCTCTCTATCCATAAGCAATCCAGAACATTTTTATCTTTCCATTTCCCTCCCAAATATTTTTCAGTAGTTACTTCTAATAGAAACATTTTAACATGCCATTCTACAAATTAAAATGATGTCATATACTGCTGTTGGCTGCAGTTGAGTCATTGGGACTCACAGAAACCTTATGTACAATAAGATGATATGTTACCTAGTAGTACATCATCCTCACAATTACCAGCATGTTCTTGTCTATGGTTGCTAATACTGTGCAATCCATCTCAACAAAGGTCTTCCTCACACTCACTGACCCTCTATGATATTCTTCAGCAGCTACTGATCCCTTCTGTTGATGTGTTCACATCAAGTGAGCCATACAGCGTTTTACTGTGATCCATAATTTTAGAAAGGAGATCACCAGGACTTTCTTCCTAAATTTGTCTTTGTCAGGAAGCTCCACTGAAACCTGTCTACCATGGGATATCCTGTTAGTATTTGAAATACCGGTGGCATAAGTTTAAGCATCATAGCCACATGCTCATCAACAAAGTATAAGAAATAAACAGGTATTGGGTACCATATATGAGGTGGCATCAAAAAGTTCATGTAAAAAAATCCTGTTATCTTTTTTTTAATGGTTTTTATTGTAGATTGAGTAAAAGTTTACAGGGCAGATCATCAGTTTTCCATTCAACAAATCAAACACCTTGTTTAATTACAATGATTATAATCCCCTCCATGTACCATCAGTTACCAGTGTTTCTATTGACTTTAGCTTTTTTTTTTTTTTTATTTAAACTCAGGCATATATAATAATTTACACCACCAAAGGGCACATTCTGCAAGTCTGCCTCCTGGATGCCATCTCTTAGTTCCTCATGTCCCAGTCCTCAGCTGTTCCCTCTCCCCATGTCCTCATCTCTGCCTCCATCTATGGGGTTGCTGCTTCTCTGGATAAGATCTCTCATTCCGCTTGCACTATTCTCCCTTGATGGTCCTAGGGTCCTTTGTTTCTGGACTATAAGAGTAACCACTCCCTTGTTTTTGTTACAAAACTTCTACCTTTACATATGTGAGTTGCAATTGGTCACGGTAACAATTACTCATTATTGAATCATAAGAATCTTATCCCCATCTCTTTTAACCAGACCCATCTAGACAAGACGAAAACTATTCAGTGGGGACTCTTTCCCATTACCTTTTAATTCCATTTTTGTAACAAGCTTGTTGAAACCCATCCTCCCATTTTAGAGCAGAGTGAAATCCTGGGTAACTAAAACATCTGGTTGTAATATTAATATGACCAGTAATACAACAATTTTTCAAATTTACACACCACCTACTAATATCAGAGATGAAGATTTTTATCAACTTCTGCACTGAACAAACATGCAATACAGATGCATTTATAACTACTGGTGATTTGAATGTGAAAGCTGACAACACAGGAGTGGTAGCTGGAAAATACGGCCTCGGTGATAGAAATAATGCCAAAGATTACATGATAATTCGAATTTTGTAAAATTGATGACTCATTCATTGGAAATATTTTTTTCCAATAATATACACACGACTCTACCAGTGACCATGTTGGACAGAATACACAGAATTCAAATCAACAACATCTGTGGAAAGAGAAGATGAAGAAGCTCAATATCATCAGTCAGAAAAAGATTAGGACCGACTGTGGATCAGACCATCAATTGCTCATATGCAAGTTCAAATAGAAGCTGAAGAAAATTCAAACAAGCACAAGACATCATGCTTGGTAAAGCATAGGATCAATGAAAAAGAGGCAGATTCTCAACAAGATGGATTGACATAGTCACTAATTGAGACTGTCACAACTGTAAAGGTAGAAGTTTTGTAACAAAATCGCGGGAGTATTTAATCTTACAGTCCAGAAAAAGAGGACCCTAGGAGCATCAAGGGAAGAGCACAAGCGGAATGTGGACCCTATCCAGAGAAGCAGCAACACCAGAGATGGAGGCAGAGA
>NW_006408654.1:2754100-2758307 GCF_000296735.1 Chrysochloris asiatica
GCAAATACTGTTGAATGATATGCACGGAGGAGACTGTAACCATTGCAATGAAACAATGATGTAAAGCCAAAGTTCTCCCATGTAAACTATCACTCAGTTCACACACACACAAAAAAAAATGGATTGATACAGTGGCTACAAAAATTGGCTCAAACAAAGCAATGATTGTGAAATAGTGCAGTATTTCATTCTGTTGTATGTGTGTTCACTATGAGTCCAAATTTACTCAATGGTACCTAACAATAGTCACTACCAGTTAGAATTACATTGACTCTGAGTTACTGAAACCCTGACTAATCAGTGGCTAAAACAAACAGATCTTTCTTATATATCAGGAAGCCTGGAGTTACGTAGTTAAGGGCTACTACAATGGCTTCATAATAGTACTTGCGATCTCTATCTTTCTGCTCAGGTATTTCTCATGTGAGGTTTTGTCTTGTTTGTCACTTGTGTTCTAATAACAGTTGATTAGTATTCTTAATCCCTCTGAAATATATCCTTATTCCAGGCAGGAAGAAAAAGGGAAAACATATGCCAGCTGAATTGGCCCAGAACTATATCACATGGCCACTTCTTACCGCAAGAGTCTAGCAAAAAGTTTTTTAACGGGTACTTCAATGTCCTCAAACCAAAATAATTTTGGTTAGTTAAGAAGAGAGGGGAAATAATTATTGAGTAGACAACTGGGGCATCCACCACAAAAGTAATGGTAAAATTTTGGGGTAATATATATAAACATTTAAGGAAAAACAGGTTTGTAGAGGAAGGTATTTGGTTTGGATACATAAATTTATAGGTTGCTTTTGTTGAGTCTGGTTCCGACCCATAGCGACCCTCTTTAGGGTTTCCAAGGAGTAGCTGGTAAGCTTGAACCATCGACCCTGCAGTTCAAACTGACTTTGCAGTCTAGCGCATTAACCCACAGCGCCATACTAAGACTCCAAATTTGTAAGTACCCTCAAGAAATCTGGGTGAAACTGTTACACAAAGGAGTTGAAAATGAATGAATAAAAATCTTGATTGAGTAGTGTCTTTGTAAATGCTCCAGAATTGTTTATTAAAGGAGATGATGGTTGTAACATACTGGTCTACTGTTAGTGGGTTGATTCTGACTCAAAGTGATCCGACAGGACAGAGTAGAACTGCCCAATAGGGTTTCCAAGGCTGTAGCCTTTATGGAGGTAGATGGCCCCATTTTTATCCCACTGTGCACTGGATTCAAACCTCTGACCTTTCAGTTAGCAATCAAGTATGCCACAGAGCTCAAGAAATAGCTAATAGTAAAAAGAGTATTTGGTCTATTTCTACCATTCTGTTTCTACTCCAAATTCCAAGAGGGTGGCTAATGTCCTCTGTATAAATTGTTGTTGTAGTTACGTGCTGTCAAGTCAGTTCTGACTCATAGTGACCCTGTCTAGGGTTTCCGAGTCGTGGCTAGTGAGTTTGAACCTTGTAGTTCAAATCAACATTGTAGTCCACTGCATTATCCTGCAGCACCATGTTGTTGTTGTTGTTGTCAGGTGCCATCGAGTCAGATCCGACTCATAGCGACCCCATGCACAGTAGAACAAAACAATGTCCGATCCTGGGGCAACCTCACTACCGCTGCCACGCTTGAGTCCATCAATGATGCCACCTGGCCAATCCATCTCATTGGGGGTCTTCCTCTTTTTCTCTGACCCTCCATCTTACCCAGCATGACATCCTTCTTCAGTGATTGTTCCCTCCGGACAATATGTCCAAAGTATGAGTGACAAAGCTTAGCCATCTTGGCCTCCAAGAGCACTCTAGCTGCACTTCTTCCAAAACAGATCTATTGGCTCTTTTGGCAGTCCATGGCACTTTCAGCATTCTCCTCCAACACCACAACTCAAAGGCATCAATTCTTCTACGATATTCCTTATTCACTGCCCAGCTTTCACATCCATATGAGGTTATTGAAAATACCATGGCTTGGGTCAGGCACACCTTAGTCCTCAAGCTGACATCTCTGCTCTTCAATACTTTAAAAAAGGTCCTGTGCAGCAGATTTGCCCAATGCAATACGTCGTCTGATCTCTTGACTGCAATTTCCACGAGTGTTGATAGTTGAGCCAAGAAGAATGAAGTCCTTGACAACTTCAATCTTTTCTCCATTGATAAGAATGTTGTTTATTGGTCCAGTGGTGAGGATTTTGTTTTCTTGACATTGAGATGCAATCCATACTGAAGGCTGTGCTCTTTGATCTTCATAAGTAAATGTTTCAAGTTTTCTTCACTTTCAGCAAGCAAGGTTGTATCATCGGCATATCGCAGGTTGTTAATGAGTCTTCCTCTAACCCTGACGCCACGTTTTCCTTCATAGAACCCAGCTTCTCGTATTATTGGCTCAGCATACAGGTTGAATAAATATGGTGAAAGAACACAACCTTGTCGCACACCTTTCCCAATTTTAAAACATTCAGTGCTCCCATTCTCTATTTGAACAACTGCTTCTTGGTCCAGGTACAGATTCCTGAGAAGTACAATTAAGTGTTCTGGAATACTCATACTTCTCAATGTTGTCCATAGCTTGTCATGATCCACACAATCGAAAGTCTTTGCGTAGTCAATAAAGCATAGGTAAACATCCTTCTGGTATTCTCTGCTTTCAGCCAAGATCCATCGGATAGCAGCAATGATATTTCTCATTCCATGGCCTCTTCTGAATCCAGCTTCTGCAGAGTCTAACAAAGTGCTTTCTTTACCTAACAGTAATTTCTGCATATTAATTGTAGCTAATACTGCATGTCATCATAGAATAATCATGGAATTTTAATTCAGAAAGCCTTGACTTTGCTTTTGACCAGAATGCCCATGAGCAATACATTTTTCGGAGCCCCAGTTTTTTTAGTTGGAGATTAAGAAATTGCCTTGTCTCATAAGGAATTTTGACATCTTAAGTAAGCACCTCAAAGTAAGGCATAGCAAACTTCCCCCATTTTTTCTACATATTCCTTTGTTCATAAAAGATCTCAGCTAATCTGGAAAGACACATCTATATCCATTCTATAATCATTCTTTTCCTGCTTCTGAAAAGTATACCTTTTACAAATTCCTCTATTTTAAAATTGTCTGACCAACAGTGAGGTTGTTTGCTGAGATGTGTAGAATGGTGATCTTTATGAATCAGAGCTTGGAATTACATGAACTGTACTTAGAAGAGGCTGACTTTAGTGCTGTCTAACTAAAAACAGAAGCTTGAATGTTCTTTGGTTAACTGAGATCCCATTCCTTTCAACCAGTTCTCACTACCCAGAACAGTCTGTTGGAAACTGATGATTATATTCAGGAAAAGGTCTTTCGACTCTTCAGCCTTAATTTCTGCCAAATATAACTATTATTATTTTGGTATCAATTGCTATAATAAAAGGAGGGCTGCTTCAATTTTTAGCAATCTTTTGGGGAAAAGTCAACTCAGTCTAGAGTTGTTGTTGTGATGTGCCCTGGAGTCGGTTCCGACTCATAGCAACCCTGCACAGGGTTTCTGAGGCTGTAAATCTTTACAAGACCAGAAAGTCTCAAATTTCTCTCACAGAACAGCTGGTAGTTTCGAACTGCTTACCTTGCAACTTGCAGCCCGATTCGTAACCACTACACTACCATAGCTCCTTCAGTCTAGAGTGGTACTCCATAAATTAGTCACAAAACTTCCTGTGCCCACACAGAAAATACCTGCTGCTAATACTTTAGTCAGAACTTAAATGCCCTTTGGAGTTCTAAGAAGTGTCCATATCAGCCTCACCAATAACAGATGGGCTCTGGAATCTTCCTGCCTTAAAGGCAATCTAATTCAAGCATGGATTTCTTAGACAGAAAATAAGCTGTAAGTGTTAGATGATGAGCTTCTGAGAAGGAGAAAAACCATTTTTTTTGGTGCTTATCTCCAACCCCATGAAAATATACAAAACATAGTGCTATAAAGTAATACTGAATCAATTCATTAATGGAATATTCTCATTCAGATATATCAATCAAGAAAAAACCCATGCCTTTCAGAGATATTACCTGTTAGCATGCACACCATTCACCTGAGTGATTACAGTAGACAGCTGACCAAGACCTAACATGGACTTCACTACGCCATGATAATGCACAATCTAGAAATGAAAAAATACTTGAAATATATACTGTCATTGAAAATATATCTTTAAAACTAAAAATAATTAACTGATATTCATTATAATAC
>NW_006408654.1:2758482-2769204 GCF_000296735.1 Chrysochloris asiatica
GAAATATAAAAGTAATGAGTAAAATATTATTTATTTTATTATTTCTCATATAAAAGTTAAAGCACAAAGGTCAAAAAATTATTAAGATGGATTTTGAGCTTTAGTAACTAAAAGGTTAAATTGAACCAAGTGATATTCTTTAATATTGAAAGCAAATACTGTGAAAAATAAACTACAATAAGCAGTGGACTGGGAACCACAAGGTTAGTGGTTCAAGCGCATGGGAGAAAGATGCGGTTTTCTGCTCCCAAAAAGATTTACAGCTTCTCAAATCCTATACAGGGTCACTATGAGTCAGAACTGACTCTACAGCTCTTAACTCTCTGAGCTTGAGAAAATAAATATGCCAATGAAGGACAAAAAGCAGTACCTCAAAATTAAAGAGAATTTAAGCTAAGTATTATACATCAATGGCACTACACCCTTTTCCTGTACCAAGAGTTATGATAGATATAACATAATCTTGTTAGTAACTGTAGCTCACTGATTCTGAGAGCACTGCAGAGACTCAAGAGGGGAGAAAGGGGCAAGTAGTATATGAAAATATTTCACAGGCTATAGAGAATTACTAGTATTGTCAATACAGGTCTTTTCTTTTAATAATGGATGAAAATTATGAAATTTTTAGAGCTATTAAACATAGTTACATAGAAATATTCTTCACTATAAATTTTATTCATTTTGGGGAATTCAGAGGACAAAAGAATCTGGCACTGGACGAGAATTCTGAGATCATCTAGCGCCAATCTTCAATTTCACCAATCAAGAAACTCAAGCTCTAAGACAGTTAAATAGTTTTCCAAGTACACACAGTATTGAAGCTCAGGTTTCCAGAGTTCCTAGTTCAGGGTTCTATTTTTCATGTTGCTTTTCAATTGTTACCTTACCTGGTCTGGTTCTAGCTGAATTGCTCTGTCATAACAAGCAGTGGCATCCCTCAGTAAACCAATGCTTTCATGTTCAAGGATCTGTTCTTTTAGAGACGGTTCCGCCTTTCGAATTGCACTTACTCCAGCCACTCCATCTGGTTCATGCATGGCAGCATACAATTTCTTTGTTCAACCAATGAAAATAACAATCAAATGAGGGGAAAGCATGACTGGAAATGAAAATGTAAAACTACTAGTTCTCATGAAAGTACTTATTATTAAATTCACTACATGAATTTCAAACCTGTAAAAACCCAAGATGCTCCTGAATATTTTGTTTCTTTTCTGTAATAAATGATTCAAAGTGCATTACAGCTCTTGTGTATGCTTTGGAGCGGAAGGAAGCTACGGCCAGAGTATCTTGAGGTATGAGGTCCAAAAACCGAGTTACACTCTGATAGTCTTCATAATCCACAGAAGATACTAAATAATGAAAAGAAATTGCATGACTGCAGACTAATATTTAAAATGTGTCATTTCAATAATTTAAATGCAATTTATTTCAATAAATAATCTAAATATGTCACATTTAGACAACTACCAACAGGATGATTACTCCAAGGGCACGTATTCTAATTCTATCATTAGTACTTTCCTTACCTTGGACAGTCACTTAACTTATTCGAGCTTCTGTTTCCTTATCTATAAAAAGGCATTATTACTATTTGCCCAGCTAACCTTACAATGTTTTTGCGAGACTTAAATGCAAACTTATATCAAATGTAGAATAAAAGATGTAAAAACTACAAAGATGAGTTACTATTTATCACTAGTAACTATAAAATATAATGAGTGTGGCTATTAATAGTAACCGAATTGAATTATTTTAAAATTTTGATTTCTTTATTAACAAGCTGTTTTCTTCCTGATACATACAACAGCAAGTATTACACTGAAAATTGAAAGTAAAAAGTGCCTTTAAAGTAAAATCACATACATTTTAAAGAGTAATGTTTTCAAAAGTCTAGGAAGAGATATAAATTAGAAACTTCTAAATGAAGAAGGTTGAAGTTATGAAGTCTTGCTTAAATATTCTAAATTTTGATGATTCATAACACACACAGAAAACAGAAATATATTTCTTCAAAATAATGATGATAGTAAATTAAAAAAAAAAAAACCTATAAGTTCTCTATTATTCTTAGATGTTTATTTTTTAGATCATTTCAAATTATTCAAACTGTTAAAGGTATTGTACTTTTGAACCATTATAAATGTTATCCCTTAAAAACTAGAATTTTCATTATTATCAGAATAGTAATAGAAATACTTAGTAGAAAGGGGATGACAAAGTTCATGTTCAGTTTTAAAGTAACATTTTGACATGCAGAAATAGAGATGGGCATTTAATTAACAAAAACACAACCAAGAAAAAATTTCCCAAACAGGTCATTATTTATAAATCCAGTAAACTAACAAACTAACTGTAAAAAAATAACAAGTTATTAAGCTTAACAACAGGAATGCACATGATTTCTTAAGCAAATGACCAAAGAACACAATAAGAACTGTGCAAGAGAAAAACAAACAAAAAACAAACCTACTGCCATTGAGTCCATCCTGACTCATACTCGAACTGCTCCTTAGGTTCCTGAGACTATAAATCTACAGAAGTAGCAACCTCACCTTTCTCCTGTAGAGTCACTGGTGGGTTTGAACCTCCACCCCATTGGGTTAGCAGTCCAATGCTTATTCCATAGCACTATAAAGTCTCCTTGTGTAAGCGAAGGTCTCTTTAAAGATTTTTAATAGTTTTTTTTCCCCCAAATGTGTGTGTGTGCGTGGGGAGAAAATAAAACAATGCATGTTGTCTGTGAGAATGGCTATGGTATAAAAAAGCAGAAAGATGAATATGTATACATATGGACACTGAGGGGATTTGGGATAAATAGGGTATCAGAGATGGGTGCGGTTAATGACAATATTGTTGTTGTTGTCTTCAAGCCAGTTCTGACTCACAGTAACTCTGAATAGGGTTTTCGAAGAACAGCTGGTGGGTTTCAACTGCCAATATTAACATCTCATTTATTTTCTACTTTGTAATTTATATATTCATCATCTCACTTAATCCTCACAAAAAGTACAATAAGATACTATCAGCTCTACTTTCTCAGAAGAAACATTAGGAATATGCCTTCCCCAAGAAAGTGAGAGTAGGGTTTTTGAGTAAATTATAAATCTGCTGCTTTTTCTCAGTGAAAAGCCGACACTATCACTGACAAAAGAAAAAGGTAACCACGGAAACTTAAGACTATTGTAAATGAATTCTTAAATTATAGAATTGATATAAGAAGAAGCTTAGGGGTGACTAATTAAAAGAAGATAATAAATGGAAGCTATGACTCACCCACTGAGTCCACCTTGTCTCTATTTGATTTGCTCTGTGGAAATTTCTCAGCTTTCAGTGACTGAAATTTGTGCCTTGCCCACTGAGTGAGATGGTCAAGCATGGAGAATACAGTCTGTGTACTGAGTTGACAGAGATCAGATGCACTGTATTGGGTACTTATGGTATGCTGATCATCATGCTTTAGAACTGCCATAATTTCCGCATAAACCTAAAAAGAATACATTATGGTTAGTTATATCATGGAGTCCTGGTGTGGTGCTGCCGGACAACGCGCTGGACTACAAGGTTAGTTTGAGTCACAAGATCAGTGGTTCAAACCCACCAATCTCTCCTCAGAAACCCTATACAGGGTTGCTATGAGATGGAACCGACTTGACAGCACAAAGCAACAACAACATCATGGTTAAAGCGCTCGGGGACTAACCAAAAGGTTAGTAATTTGAACCCACCAGCTGCTCTGCAGGATAAAGATATGGCAATCTTCTTCATAAAGACTACTGTTGTTAGGTCCTGTTGAGTTAATTCCAACTCATGTTGTCATTTTTATTAAGTGTCATCGAGTTGGTTCTGACTCATAATGATCCTGAATAGGGTTTTCCAAGAAGCAACTGGTGGGTTTGAACTGCCAACCTTGTGGTTCACAGTCTAGTGCTTACCTTATAGTGCCACACCAGGTCTGTGACTCATAGCAAACTTATGTAAAACAGAACAGAACACTTTCTGGTCCTGCATCATCCTCACAACTGTTCCTATGTTTGAGCTCAGTGTCACAACTACTGTGTCAGTCCTTTTGTAACAGTCTTCCTCTTTCTCTTACCCCACCCCACTCCCCACACACACACACACTTTAGCAACCACAAATGTCCTTCTATAGGAACTGGTCTATCCTGATAACATGTCCAAAATATATGAGACGAAGACTCGCCATGCTCAATTCTAGGAGCATTCTGGCTATCCTTCTTCCAAGACAGATCTGTTGTTCTTCTGGCTGCCCATGGTATAGTCACTATTCTTAATCAACACCAATTATTCAAATACACCAATGCATCTTTGGTCTTCCTATTCACTGCCCAGTTTTTGCATGCATATTGGTGAATGAAAATAACATGGCGGGGGCCAGGTACTCCTCAAAGTGACACCTTTGCTTATTAACACCTTGAAGAAGTTTTCTTGTAATACATTTATCCAGTGCAATACATCACTTAATCTCTTGACTGCTGTTTCCATGGGCACCGTCCAAGTAAAATGAAATCCTTGATAACTTCAATCATTCTCCATTTATCATGATATTGTTTGTTGGCACAGCTGTAAGGATTTTTATTTTCTTCATGCTAAGGTGTAATCCATACTGACAGCTGTAAACCCTATGGTTTCTGCACTACAGGGTCACTATGAGTTGGAATCAACTAGATGGCAATGGATTTGGCTTGTTTTGGGCTTTTGGTTTAAATAGACAATATCATAATTTCATTAGCTGCCACATTAAGATTAACCACTTTGTTTTTTTAAAAGATTAACATTCTAAGGCAACATTTTCTAACAAAAAACAAGACCACCAATTCATAATAAATGATCTTAATTTTCAATAATTAAACCATTAAAGGACTACTCTAAAAAGAAAATCCACTATAAAAGAGTCACGAAAGAAAAACAAAAATAAACATTAAAAACACTCTTAGAAGTTATTCAATAAATGAGAAAGAAACTACTACTTTTTTTTGTCCTGTGATCCAGAGTTTTCATTGGTTAATTTTTTTTTTTTTAAGTTGTTATTGTGAATTATGTGATAGTTTACACGGGGAAACATTAGCTTTACATTCATCCTATCATATTTCGTTTCATTGAAATGACTACAATCCCCTCCATGCATCAGAAACTACTTCTTAACTAGTATTTAAAATCTCACATTATACCTAAAAATCAATTTCAGAGGAATTAAAGGTCTAACTATATATATATATAAAGGTAGAAAAATATATACATGACACTGAGTAAGAGAAGGTATCACATAAAGGGGTTAAACTAAAATAGCTATAATAAAAGTCTTATAAAAGGTTTATATTTAAGTTTTCTGTAGTGGCAAAACACATAAAAAAAACTTAAAAAGGTAACCATGAACGCAAGAGATTTTTGCAAGATATGGCTAGCAACAAGTTGGTATCCAGAATATATAAAGAAATGTCACCAATTAGCTCAAAAGGGAATGTGTGTGTACACACACACACACTTCAGATAAGAATAAACAGTATGAACAGACAATCCACAGAAAATCTAAATGGCCAATGAATAGCCTTACTAGTAATAATGAGAAGGCAAATTAAAATAATAAAATGTCATTTCAGACCCATCATGTTGCAAAAAATGGGAACAAAAGTAAAAGACAAACATGCACACACAGTTTTATAAGAAAGCATGGCCAGAACGCTTACATATTTGAGCATATAGAATATATAATCCCTGTACAGGGTCGCTATGAGTCAGAACTGACTCAATGCCAATTAATAACAACAACATATTAAGTATAATTATTTGATAAGTACAAGTTTTTTTAAAAAAAAAACTGTATGCCTGTAGACATGTACACACACAGCCATACACATACAAGTACATTTCTACGAATATGTAGCCTAATACTAATCAGATTGGACAAAATTTCATATGCTCAGAAAACTAAATAAAATCTCTCACCTCTTGTTGATCTTCTTGATTACAGCCCAACAAAACGTACACAAGAATATGTGGAAGAAGATAGATGGTCACCTTAAAGTCATGCTTCATCATAATGCTACAACAGGTAAAAATTTTACTGGCAAGATCATGTCGTACCTATAAACACAGTTAGGGAGAATAAGTAGTTTTACACATTCTATTAATTCAATGCTCAAAGCACATGGGTGATCATTTATCATGATAGAGGGGTAGTCTCTCATGGAGAGAGGCAAATACACTCAAGCAAAGAAGGTTTCACACCACAATCTTTCTAATCCTCTAAACCTCTCCAAGTGCCTAAACAACTGAGATTCCTATCTGTAAATTAAGCTTCCTTGGCTGACAACTGGAGTCCTGGTGGCATTGTAGGGTAAGCACTATACAGCTAACTACAAGGTCAGCAGTTCAAACCCACAACCCACTCTGTAGAAAAGATGAGGCTGACTGTTCTTGTAAAAATTTACAGTCTCAGAAACCCTATCAATGGTTGCTATGAGTTGAATTGACTCTATGGCAGTGGGGTTGCGCAGACAACTACCTCAACATAAAACGTCCTCACTCCCTTACAGTTAATTTTTTAATACATCATGTTTTATAACAGGTTAATTCTAATTAGTTATAGTATATTTTACTTAGCTGACATTAAATTTAGTGTATTAATTCATTAAATATATAGATGAGAAGGTCATCAAAAGGTATGCTCTAGACGAACATACTTAACATGAGATTCACATTTAAAATAAATAAAGGTGGTGGTGATGGTTATGTGCCATGGAGTTGGATTCGACTCACAGTAACTTTGTTTAGGGTTTCCAAGATGTAAATCTTAACCAGAGTGGCTGGTAGATTCAAACTGCTGACTTTGTAATTTGCAGTCCTACTTTTAGCCCATTATATACTATCAGAGGTCATTATAATGAATAATAAACACTGATAATTAGCTACAGGAAAAAAAATAATAAAAGAGAAAATTAAATTATTGGAGATTAGAGTAAAAAATTTTATTGGTATGCCTAACTTTCAATTCATTAACATTACTATTTCCTTATACATTTTAAAGAATTTTTTTCCTCAAATGTAAAATCTTCATTTAAAAAAAACCCCACTACAAAAATCCTAAAATATTCCAGTGGTAGAAACAGTTAATTTCCCAATATTCTACCTGTCATATATTATACTTTCAGTATATTCATTAGAGAAAATTTCTTGAAATAACCAGATATAAATTATAATATTTTAAATTACAGAAATCTGAATTAAAAACAAAAGCTGCAAGTTGTAAATATTCTTTAAATATATTATTAGAAAACAGAGTACTATCTTTATCTAAGCATGTAAAAATTCCATACTAGTGAAGCATCAAAAATATACATGTTTTTCTATGAAATTCATTAAAAAACACTAAAACTTTATTCTTTTAAAGAAAGTTCATATTATATCCTCTTTTAGAACTAGCCACTAAAGGATAATGCATCCTTTTATTACATTAAAAATATTTTTTATCATAAAACTCTGAAATCATATTAAACAGAATTATTGTACAATGTAAAGTCAACAGACATAGGTAATGGACATTTTATAAACATATTAAGACCCTGGTGATCTAACTGTTATTCTCTAATAGTACAAATTTTCTATCAAAATTTCTACTATCAGCCCAAATATTTTAGTGACCTCTGTGTGTACAAGGCATTCAGACATGTGATCAGGTTTCCTGTAAAATTTCTGATGAGTTAACAAATTTTGAACAAGGTTCTCTTACCTTTGTTATAAGATAGCCTGCCCAAGATGCTGACCATTCTGCAAAGTTATTACCTAATTTACTTAAGTAAATTGGTTTCTTTACCCCAGACCAATCTGTTGACTTCTGAGAACTCTTGTATCTGTAAATTTGAAAATTTATCAAAAATATAAAACATATATCCATTTATTCCAAACTTCAGCTAATAAAGTTTAACAATCTATGGAAACTCCTCCCCTAATAGCCCCACTACTGCCTCGCCTTAACTGAAGTCTAATTAAATACACTTTTATTTTTATCATTTTTTAGGGAAGGCTGGGAGGTCATTCTTGTACATCCCAAGTGTCACATAGGACTTGAGACTGAGTCGATCTCCTCCTCAGTGTTCCTTTCAGGTCCTTTTTACTAAATTCTTGTGTAAGAAAAATCTGTTCCTTAGAGGTTCAAGCCACCCAAGCATACCATTCATTACAGCCACTGAAAACTTTAGCACATGGCTCAGTGTCTTCCTTTCTTCTCCATGTCTTACTATCCTGAGTGATTTCAATGTCCACTTGAACCACCTAATCAACCTCAGAACGTTCTTTACTGCATTACCAGGGGTCCCTTGCCACTGGTTCTTCACTTTCAAAATCAGTTATTTAGAAACTCTATGATCACTGTTTCCTAAAATTAAGTTCTTTCACCCAGTTTTGCCATCATATCCACTATCTCACTGAGATCTTTTCTGTTTCCTGCTATGCTCTTCAAATCTGTGAGTCTCCTCCCATTACTTCTTTCCCTAACTAGTTTAGGCTCCCAGTTCCTCACTAAAAGCACTCTTTTGGTAATATTCTCTACCCACACTACCAGCTGCACCCATCTATCTGTCAATCTCCCAATCCTAGACCAATCTAAATAGCATCACTGAAATAATACCCAGGGCACTCAAATCACCAAATGCTTATGAAATTACTACTGCTATAAATTCTTCAACTTCAACAGACCCTCTCTGATGCCCAGAAATCTTTAAGTTGTCCTGATTTGGTATTTTCATGTAATCACCACTCTTCTCAAACCACCTACACTTTCACTTTCAGCAGATGATCTCAACTCCTCTACCTTCTAACACACACAAGAAAAAGAAACTATTGCTTCACACAATGAAATCTGCAAACAAAGCTGGTTTGCATTCACCATTTTAGTCTTCTTTAACACTAAAAAGGAGCTCTTGTAGTTTAGTGATTATGAATTGGGCTGCTAATCTCACAGTCAGCAGATCGAAACTACCAGCTGTTCCATGGTAGAAAGATGAGGCTTTCTGCTCCCGGAAAGATTTATAGCCTTGGAAACCCTATACAGGGTCGCTATGGGTAGGAACTGACTCGACAGCACATAACAACAACAACAAACACTAAATGGAGTCCTGGTGTAGCGCTGTAGGATAATCACTGGACTGCCAGCCTCAAGGTCAGTGGCTCAAACCCATCAGCTGCTCCTCAGAAACTCTATACAGGGTTGCTATGAGTTGGATGCAACTTGACGGCACTTAACAATCTTTTAAGAGCCCTGGTATGGCACTGTAGGATGAGCATTGAGTTGGTAACCACAAGGTTGACAGTTCAAACTCACCAGCTCCTCTCAGAAACCCAATACAGTGTTGCTATGAGTTGGAACTGACTTGACGACACACAGCAATAGCAATACTCTCTCTAGGTATACACCCCCATGGCTTACATTCTGATGGTTTTCAAGGTCCACTTGTCCCTTCTCTAACTTCAAATATCTCCCTCTCAACATAATAGTCAAATATACTCAAATAGCTTTCATCTTAGAAATATTAGTGGACAGGATTTTGAGGGGATTCCTTTTGATGTAAATAAGAAAATAACACCACAATTAACACGTACTATAATAAATTTCCCTCTACTCAAGAACTGAGCAAACATCATGTATTTCATTATATTCCAACTTGAAAAAAAATCCAATAATCTTTCAGCTAACTAACTCACTAAACCAAGCCAAAAAAGTGAAGTTAGCTAGGAAACCTCTGATATTGAGATATAAGCCAGGTCATGCCTAGTCAGAACCTGATGCTGTCTCTTAAAATAGCTTTTATGAAAACCTCAACCTATAGTTGATCTACCCAATTCTAAAAATCAATTTTTACAAATACATCCATCTTTTAATCTAAGTTTAGGTAAACAAGAATACACAGGAATATAACTTCAGGGCAGCAAAAATATGAAAGTGCCTTTGGAAAATATTTACCCAAGCCCTCTGGAGAAAAATCAAACCGACCAAGTTATATTTTATGACTTATTGGCTAACTTTGTATCTTGGTGTTTCATACAAAAACACTTATATAAAATATGGGACAACTGCACTGATATTGTCTCTTATTTATATTAGGTGGCAATTTCAATGAGCAGATCCCAGCTAGATAAATCTCTTAACCTCATCCATAAGTGTGGTTTACAGATTAATTTTCTGACACTGACCCAAATAACCATCTTGAAGCCATAAGACCTAAGATAGATAATTTCTGCTTCTGATGTAAAAGTATACCTCAATATTCACTGCTTTGCTAAGATCATGTCTGTATGACCATTTAAAAGAACACTAGCAAGTACTCTGAACATATTTAAATAACGCTAGTCATAGGAACTGACTCAACAGAATACAGAAGAAACAGCAGCAGTCATAAGAAATATAATCAGATTCAAAAGATTTCTAAATATAAAAAGTTATTTAGCAAATAATACACATACCCAAGAGTTTTTATAAGGGTTTGTCAAGTGGGGCAACAGTGAAGCACTGGGCTGGAAACCAAAAGGGTGGCAACTAAAATCACCTAGCATCTCTAAGACCTGGTAAACTGCTTCCATAAAATTACAGCCTAGAAAACTCTTTATGAGGTAGTCCTACTCTGAGACATAGGGTGATCTGAGTCAAATATGAACTCAACAGCATTTAACAATAATATACACTTTACAAATGGAGAAAAGATTGAC
>NW_006408654.1:2779254-2797852 GCF_000296735.1 Chrysochloris asiatica
TAGAAAGCCTCATCTTTCTCCCGCAGAGCGGCTGGTAGTTTCAAACCACTGACCTTAAGGTTCGCAGCCCGATTCGTAACCACTACGCTACCAGATGTGGTCTAGTAGCTTTAAAAACATTTTTAAAGAAGTTAATGGAAAACTACATTCAGGAAGAGAAATTGGGAAAAGAGTAACATCTCTCTAATTGTTATTAAAGCTTTGGGAATAGCTTTAAACTCTTAAATTTCTAAATG
The DNA here is from genome assembly GCF_000296735.1 of Chrysochloris asiatica. Taxonomy (NCBI): domain Eukaryota; kingdom Metazoa; phylum Chordata; class Mammalia; order Afrosoricida; family Chrysochloridae; genus Chrysochloris; species Chrysochloris asiatica. The sequence continues at coordinate 2,779,491 of NW_006408654.1, forward strand.
AGTTAAATATCATAAGCTTCAATTCATGTTTTAAAAGTATATTTGAAGGCCGAATAAATGAAAAACATTAATCCATTTGGATATGTTAGAGTAACAGAGTGAAAACTGAAATTTTAGGAAACTGGTCATAGAGTGTCTAAAGAATTGATTTTGGAAGTGAAGAACTGTCTTTGTAAAGGCAAGGGGCCCCTGATAAAGGAGGAAAGGAGAAACTTCCGAGGCTGACTAGCTGCAATCACTTGAATTTGTCTAAACATGTGAAGTTATAGAATGTATCCCAATGAATAGATGCACTTTTCATTTTAACAAGACATACTTAGCATCATAGCAGAAAAGATGAAAGAACACATAAAGCATAGTTTTAATGTTAAAATTATAAAAGAAATAACAATATTTTAAGAAGATTATAAATAAGCTACTGAAAATAGCTTTCATATGTACACATACCTGGTATTTAGATGAGGTTCTAGTATTTCCCGAACATGCTCGGGGAACTTCCTCCACAGCTGGTGACCGGGACCGTCATGCTGCATCTCTCCACACTCATAAATAGAAAGTAACTCCTAAAATACACAATGTCACAGAAAACCTGCATATTCATTCATGTTCTGTAAACTATGGTCATAGAAGTATGTTGAAAAAATACAGATAACTATAAAGTTAAAGAGAAGCAAAAGCAATGAGAACATTTATTTCAATGCCTAGGACCATTCAGCTGATTTACTAAGACTTGGCAGTACCTGAACATGAAGCCAATTTGTACTCTATACATAAAATGTACTGAAGTATAAGACTGTGAACTATCTGGAGGAGAAGCTTGGGATTTCTTTCATTTGCTGAAGCCTTAGCACTTGCTCTTTTCTGAATTTTAATGAAAGCAACTACAAATCTAAAACAGTCCACAAATTAAAGACACCTCAAATTCTAGATATAAAATATTGAGCTTAGCCTGGAATGGAAGAAGGAAGATGGGAGAGTCACTTTCTACACAGTTGTTGTTGCTAAGTGCTGCTGAGTTGGTTCCGACCCATAGCAACCCTGAACAGGATTTCTGAGGCTGTAAATCTTTACAGGAGTAGAAAGCCTCCTCTTTCTCCTGTGGAGCAGCTGGTAGTTTTGAACTGCTGACCTTGTGGTTCGCAGCCCGATTCGTTACCACTACACTACTTGTTATTTCTGGTGACAGGAAAAACAGCAAATAAAGATGAAGTCTGCACAACTTGACCAAAGCAAATGAAGATACTAAAAGTACACAGGAAAAAAAGAATGTCAGTAAGTGTTATAACATATTCAGTTTTATGACAGTGACAAAAAAATTTTAACTATGTTTGTGGTTGTTGTTAAGTGCTATTGAGCCGGTTCCAACTCATAGCAATTCTATTTGTGTCGGGTTTCCAAGGAGCATGGTGATTTTAAACTGTCAACCTTGCAGTCCGGTGCATTATCCTGCGAAGTCACACCAGGATTCCATGTTTGTAGCTACATACCTATAGTCGTTGTTAAGTGCAAATGTATACATATATGTCACTGCAATCAAGTCAACTTCAACTCATAGAGACTCTATATAGGGTTTCCGACATTGTAAATAAATCTTTCTGGGAGCAGAAAGCCTCATCTTTCTCCCACGGAGTGGCCAGTGGGTTTAAACTACCAACCTAGTAGCTAACACTCCAATGCTTATCCTACAGTGTCACCAGGATTCCTCATGTATAGTATAGGTGTATCTATAAAAAACCCTACTCCCACCATAGCAGCCCTAACTTGAGTTTCCAAGACTATAAACCTTTATAGAGCACAGCCTCATCTTTCTCCCATGGAGTGGACAATGAGTTTTAACTGCCAACCTTGTGGTTAGCAGCCTAACACCTAACCCACAGCACTATCAGGTGTACGTGTACTGTTGGTGTTGTGTGCCACTGAGTTGGTTCCAAATCACAGCACTCCTATATATAAGGTTCCGGAGTGGCTGGTATGCTTGAACTGCGGACCTGTGGTTACCAGTCCATTGCTTATGCTATAGTGCCATATCAGCACTCAGGTGTACATACTGTGCTGTTAAGTGATGACAAGTTGATTCTGACTCATAGCGAACCTGTATAGGATTACTGAGGAGTGGCTAGTAGGTCTGAATCACTGACCTGGCTAGCAGCCTAGTGCTTATCCTACAGGCTTCTATGTTGCTGTTGTTGCTAAGTGCCGACGAGCTGTTTCCAACCCATAGCAACCCCTTATAGGGTTTCTGAGAAGTGGCTGGTGAGCTTGAACTGCTGACCTTGTGGTTCAAACTGACTTTGCAACCTAGAGCATTAACCCACAGAGACACATATATTGTTGTTGTTAGGTTCCATCAAGTTGGTGCCGACTCCTAGCGACCTTATGCACAGTAGAATGAAATACTGCCCGATTCTGGGCCAACCTCACTACTGTTGCCACACTTGAGTTCATCAATGCTGCACTTGGCCAATCCAGCTCGCTGGGGGTCTTCCTCTTTTTCTCTGACCCTCCACCTTACCAAACAGGATATCCTTCTCCAGCAACTGGTCCCTCCTGACAATATGTCTGAATATGAGAGATGAAGTTTGGCCATCTTGGCCTCCAAGGAGCACTCTGGCTGCACTTCTTCATATATGGCATGCGTAAACACATGTCTGGTAGCATAGTGGTTACCATTCGGGCTGGTAACTTCAAGGTCAGCAGTTCAAAACTACCAGCTGTTCCACGGGAGAAAGATGAGGCTTTCTGCTCCCGTAAAGATTTATAGCCTCAGAAACCCTATACAGGGTCACTATGGGTTGGAACCGACTCAAAGGCACTTAACAACAACAACAACAACAACAACAATTCACTATAACTCTTCACCTAAATAATAATAATAACAATTTGTTTAAATACATGAAATAAAATATTGAGCTCAAAATTCTAAAAATAGAATGCAAATTTTAAAGAACAATTTATTATTTAAAGTAAAAGATTAAATGGTTATACAGATATCTCTTGCTTTTCAAAGGTTTGCTTCATGCCAATTCACTTTTACAAAAGACTTACATTAGTATCTGTTTTTGGTAATCAACAGAAATTCAAAGAGGATTTTTGCTTTTATAAAAAAAATTTAGTGATGGTGGAGCATGTTGTTGTTTTTAAGTGCCACTGAGTTAGTTCCAACTCATAGCAACCCTATACTGGTTTCTGAGGAGTAGTCAGTGGGTTTGAACTGCTGACCTTGTGGTTCGCAATCCAGTGCTTATCCTACAGGACTCCAAGTACTAGTTACCACAACAATGTCATGAAAAGACCAGAAAATCTGACAAAATCAGCAACTATAAAAACAGTAGGCAGCATGTAAACAACAGTGCATGTATTTGGCTTGGTGCACACTAAACCACATGATTTGAAATATCATTGTAACTGGGTAATAATTATAGCTCTGACCGGAACACACAGGGAACAAAATAACAAAAACTTCTCGGGATATTACCAATGTGGCAACAAGTTGCTGGGCTAGGGCCTTAGGACCATAGCCTCCAGGAACACCACAGTTAATTGGAATGATGTAGTCCAAAAAGACACGGTTCTTAAAAGCTCATGAGTGACCATCTAAGGTGCAAATACTGATGATAAAAAAACTGAAGATGCTTGGAATCAACTATTCCAATGTGAATATCAGTCTCCACAACTCTGAGATCAGAAGAACTAGATGGTGCCTGGCTCTCATTACCAATTGCTCTCAAAGGGATCACATTTAATGGTCCTGGATAGAATGAGAGACAATGTGCAAAAATACTCAAAATTATTTAAAAACAAAACAAAAATGCTTACTGGTCAGAAAGAGACTGGAAGAATCTGAGACCATGGCTCCCAACCACCCTTCATGTTTGGAACAGAATTCACCCTTGTGACCCAATTTTCAACCAAGAGGTGGATAGGTAATTAGGGAGGACTACAACAACACAGAATGATCAACCATTCAAGACAAAAGAGCAACATTCTCCTGGGAACAAGGTTCAGAGAGGATGGTAAGGAGAGTAGAATGGATATAAGAACCACAGGGAGTACGCTGTGACATCAAGAGGATTGCAATCACTGAGATGAATCAGTGTATTTGTTGAAAGTAAAACTAATGATCTATCTGTGTTGGGAGCAGCTGAGCCGAAGGTCCCTGACGTGACAGTGGTAGTTCAACCAAAGGATTGCAACTGAACAGTTGTGGTCCAAACACTTGGGCTACTTCCAAGTCAAAGTTCCTGCCCCCACTGAGGAACTTGCAGGGTTGCCTCACGGGAAAGGGAACTTGCAAGGTTCTTCCTTGTATTTAGCTATGTCCTCCGGCTCAGCCTGCGCAACATTCTAGCCACCTTAATCAGTGTTCCAGCTAGCTACCACAAGTTACAATTTTTCTGATAAAGTTCCGCTTACTGCTGGCTCTTTCATTACAGGATGTTCTTGTATTCCTTACCCTCCCTCAAACACCTCCCCTTGAGCTGTGTATAAAATAAACTTGCTGCCTTGGTCGATGTCGCAGTATCTCCGTCAGAGTGTTGCATCCCACCTGGTCCCAACGTTTCTAGTTTTAAATGTGTCTTGTGTCTTTCTTTTATTTCTAATCTCCCATTGCCCCTACTCAGGTTTAATCTCTCTGTGCGAGTCATGGAGATAAGCCAGTTGTCAGACGCAGCAGTTGGCCCTAGTGTTGGCTCCAGAATATCTGCTTATAATAAAATAATCAACTTATAATAATTTATAGTTAAAAGTGTTGTTTTTTGGTTTTTTTTAAGGTGAAATGCATACTAGTGCTCAGCATTTGTTTTATAACAGGTAATTGAGGAGGTAGCATTCACTCTGAGAAGCGAGAGAGTGACATCTCCAAGCTCCTTCCCCAGGAGCCACACTCATCACCTCAGCATCAAGCCTCCAAAGTTCTGAACTGCATTTGTGAACACTCAGTTATCCCAACAAGACTATGGTCCTAAGCACTTCAACCCAATAAACCAATTTTATGCATTGCTTGGAATTGTCTAGAAAATCACGGTAATTGTCCTTTTAGGTTTTCATGTTATTATGTGGTATGATTTGGTAGATTATTTTTCGTGTCTGGATAGACTCAAAATTTTTCCCCAAATAAACTAATGGTAATTACTTCTTCATTTTACTCCATTTTGCTTATGATAGGCTTCAAAGGAGCACTCTAATTTTGGATAGTGAAGGATTCCTATATTTTACTGGTGGTGGTAGCTATGTGCTGTGGAGTCAGTTCCAAATCATAGTGACTCTGTATAAGGTTTCCGATACTGTAAATCTTCATGGAAGCAAAACTCCTCATCTTTCTTCCACAGAACAGCTGGTAGTTTCAAACTGCTGACCTTGAAATTAGCAGCCCAACTTGTAACCACTATGCTACCAGTATTCTTTAAAATTAAAACAAATCAAAGGAAGAAAAAAATGTTTTGCCTCTAGTGTCCACCTCAAAGACAAGAAAAGTATTCAAAGAATTGCCTATCTCCCATCATTTTTCCAAATCTACTGTAACTGACCAAGTACAATAGATGTTTTTGTAATATTTGAAAGATTTAAACAATGTAGAACAAAATACAAATTGTACTAGGATGCATGATGTTGGTTAATGCTGAATTATTTCTGACTCATAATAATACTATGCAAAAACTGAACAAAACACTGCCCAGTCCCGTGCCATCCTTACAATTATTGTTATACTTGAGCCCATTGCTGCTGCCACTGTGCCAATCCATCCCATCAGGGGTCTTCCTCTTTTTTGTTGACCCTCCGTTTACCAAGTATGATGTCCTTCTCCAGTGAATGTTCCCTCCTGATAATATGTCCAAAGTATCAGAGACAAAGTCTCACCATCCAGTCTTATAAGAGTCATTCTGTATGTATTTCTTCCAACACAGATTGGTTTGTTTTCTGGCAGTCCATGGTACTTTCAATATTATTCTCCAACACAACAACTCAAATGCCATCTATTCTTTTCTGGCCTTTCTATTCACTGTCCAACTTTTGCTTGCATATGAGACTACTGAAAACACCATAGCTTGGGTAGGGCACACCTGATTGCTCAAAATGATACTTTTGCTCTTATACAATTTAAAGAGGTCTTGTGCAGCAGATTTTCCTAATGTAATACATCTTTTGATTTATTCACTGCTGAGTCCATGAGTGTTGATTACGGATATAAGAAAACTGAAGTCTTTGACAGCTTAAATCTTTTCTCCATTTATCATTTATTGGTTTATTGTGAGGATTTTTGTTTTCTTTATATGGAGGTGAACTCCATACTGAAGACTGTAGTCTTTGATCTTCATGAGTATTTAAGTCCTCTTTGCTGTCAGCAAGCAAAGTTGTATCATCAGCATACCACAGGTTGTTAATAAATCTTCCTCCAGTTCTGATGCCACCCTCTTCTTCATATAGTCATTCTTGGATTATTTGCTCAGCATACAGACTGAGTAAGTATGGTGAAAGAATAGAGTCCTGGTGCACACCTTTCCTGATTTTAAATCATTCAGTATCCCCTGTTTGAACAATTGCCTCTTGGTCGATGGACAGGGTCCTCATTAGCCCAATTAAGTGTTCTGGAATACCACTGTCATTATTATCCAATTTGTCATGATCTATACAGTCTAAAGTCTTTGCTTAGTCAATAAAGCACAAGTAAACACCTTTCTGGTATTATCTGTTTTTAGTTAAGATCCATCTGAGATCAACAGTGATACCCTAGTTCTACACCATCTTCTGAATCCAGCTTGAACCTCTGGCAATTTCCTGTCAATGTACTGTTGCAGTTGTTTTTCACTTATCTTCAGTAAAGTTTTTCTTGCAAGGGATATTAATGATATTTTCCAATGATTTCTGCATTTCACTGGGTCACTTCTCTTTGGAATGGGCACAAATATGGATCTCTTCCAATCCATTTGATCAGGTAGCTGTCTTTCAAATTTTTTTGGCATACATGAGTGAGTGCCTCAAATGCTGCATCAGTTTGTTGCTGAAATACTTCAATTTATATTCTATCAATTCCTAGGGCCTTGTTTTCCACCAATACCTTCAAGTGCACCTCGGACTTCTTTCTTCAGTACCATCTGATTTTGACCATATGCTACCTCTTGAAATGGTTAAACACTGACCATTTCTTTTTGGTACAGTGACTTTGTGTATACCTTCCAACTTCCTTTGATGCTTTCTACATCATTCGCGTATTTTGCCCATGGAATTCTTCAATATTATAAGTGAAGGTTTGAATTTTATTTTCAGTTTTTCCAGCTGGAGAAATGCTGAACATGTTCTTCACTTTTGGTTTTCTAATTCCAGGTCTTTGCACATTTCATTATAACACCTGACTGTGTCATCTTCAGCGGTCATTTGAAATTTTCTGTTCAGCTCTCTTATTTTCTTATTTCTTCTAGTCACTTTAGCATCTCTTAGCAACCTTAGCATTCCAACCACCAATAATTGTTAATACTTCTTAACTGCATGTTTGATCAACTGCAGACTGAGAAAATTGGTATAATTTGTTAATATTAGTATGATTGACTTTAGTAGTTGGTTCATAAATTTGAGAAATAGTGGTATTAACTAACAGGCTTTCTTTGTTGTTGTTAAGTGCTGTCGAGTCGATTCTGAATCACAGCAACCCTGTTATAGGGTTTCTGAGGAGTGGCTGGTGACTGACCTTGCAGTCCAGTGCTTATCCTATAGTGCCACACCAGAATTCCTTGTTGTTACTGTTTAGGTGCCATCAAGTCAGTACCAACTCATAGCAACCCTATGCACAACAAAATGAAACACTGCCCGATCCTGGGCCAACCTCACAATTGTTGCCACACTTGAGCCCATTGATGCTGCCACTTGGCCAATCCATCTCACTGGGAAGTCTTCCTCTTTTTTTCTGACCCTTCACCTTACCAGGCATATGGATATTATCCTATCACAGACAGCATTATAATTCAAGGTAGGTCTTGAAATGTTCTTTTTGACAATGAATGTGACATCATTTTTCTTGAATTTGTTGTTCCCAGCAGAGTAAAGCATATGACTAACTGATTCAAAATGCTATCCGTCCATTTCAGCTCACTGATGCCTAAGATATCAATCTCTATGCATTCCATTTCTTTTTTGACAACTTCCAATTTTCCTAGATTCATACTTCATACATTCTATGTTCTGATTATTAATGGATATTTGTAGATGTTTTTCCTCATTTTGAGTTGTACTCTATGAGCATTCGTGTCATCATGGGGAACTCTACTTTTAGGAGGCAGATCTTCTTCCCTACTCATATGTTGAGTGCCTTCCAACCTGATCATTTCATCTTCCAGCACTATCTATGACGATATTCTGATTTTCGTTTGACTTCCAGTATTATACCTGACAATGTTTCACTGCTATTCATAAGGTTTTCAGTGTCTAACCATTCTCCTACCTTATTGGCAATTTCCTTGCTTATTCCTTTCTCTTTAGCCTCATGTCTCAGGGTGCAGGGTTCAATGGCCAGATCCTCAAAGATTTAAATATCATCTTTACATTGAAAGCCTCCAAATTTATCTCTCTAGCCTAAGATAGACAAAAAACTATTTCCATCATATCCAAAAGGTCTTGAATATCATTAAAAATGACTAGCACCAAGAGAAAAATGGGCAATGGTATGATTGGGAAGATTCAAAAAGCAAACTGATTTATAGTTAAACAAATGCAAATTAAAATGGAATGAAATCAGATTTTATTTTCTTAACTGACAAAATATTTAAAATTTTATAATTGGTAGGAATATCAAGGCATATAAACTAATGACATTCTAAAAATAGAATCTACTAAACAAATCTATAAGTACACTCTCTACCTACTCTGAGACAGAATTAAATTTCTAGATACTTGTACTGTTGATATATTCACTTAATTGGATAAAAATATATGTGTATGCTCCTGAAGCACTTTTTGTAAAAGGAGATCAGTGAGCACCAATCTAAATGTTTTAAATAAACTTGTTAAATAAATTATAGTACATTCATATCACTGAATATTATTCAATTGTTCAAAAACTACCCAAGATAGGCTAATAAGCATAAAAGAAACCCAACATATAAAACATAATAAATAATATTTCATTCTTCAGTAGAAAAAACATATTTGTATATATTTAGAAACAAAGTGAACGTATCTCCAAGTATAATAATGCTAAAAATATATACTTTTCTCAACCTATACTCATGGAGGTAGTAGCTCAAAACACTAACAGAGAGGGAAGGAGTCTTCACATCAAGTATCAGTGCTATCCCCTCTGTATACAGGGTAGATAGAGACAGGCAACTTAGAAATAGGCTACCTAAAATGAGGGGGCTATAAAGGCACAAAGTGACTGGCTAACAAGATTTCAAGGGGGAATTTAGTTTAAGTGCATGTGGGTGGGTGGGGGGAGGGGAGAGAAAGAATCCCCACTGAATAGTTTTCATCTTGTCTAGATGGGTCAGGTAAAAATATTTAGGGAAAAGATTCTTAAGATTCAATAGTGAGTAAATGATTGTTACCATGACTAATTGCAACTGTCACAACTGTAAAGGTAGAAGTTTTGTAACAAAAATGGGGGAGTAGTTAATCTTACAGTCCAGAAACAAAGGACCTGAGGATAATCAAGAGAGAAGAGCACAAGTAGAATGCGGGACCATATCAAGAGAAGCAGTGACACCAGAGATGGAGGCAGAGATGGGGATAAGGAGAGAGGGAGCAGCTGAGTACTCTAGATTCATAGGAAGAGAGGGAGAAAGAGTAAAAGCTAGTGGCCATGAGGCAGACTTACAGAATGTGCCCTATGGTGGTTTAAATTATATATATGCCTGAATGTTTAAAAAAAAGAACTAAAATGAATAAAGCGAAATACTGTTAACTGATGGTACCTGGTGGGGATTATAACCATTGTAATGAAACAAAGTATATGATTTGTTGAATGTAAAACTGATGATCTGTCCTGTAAACTTTCACTCAAGTCACAATAAAAGCTTTAAAACAAAAAAAAGAAATTACATACTTTTTTCATCCTTAAATTTTTATCAAAACTTTTATTATTTTCATATTGAAAGTGACTGTTGAAAAAAAAAATGAACGCCCTAAGCATAAAATTTGTAGTTCTTGAATGGTGAAGATGGTTAAGTGCTCTTTTAAGAAGTCCTGGTGAGGGCCTGTAGGATAAGCACTGGACTACTAATCACAAGGTTGATGGTTTAAACCAATCAGCCACTCCTCAGAAACCCTACAGAGTCATCATGAGTGAGAAACGACTTGATAGCACTTAGCAACAACAAACGGATAAAGGGTAAAAGTGCATGCACACACATGCACTCATCCCTCTGAGGCACAGTCTTCAGCACACTCTGAATTTAAAGCAACATGACTCAATGGCAACAGGTTTGCTTTGACTTTAAAAAAATTATTAACTCTTACTTGAATGTAATAAGGCAAAGTTGGTAATGTTTAAATATGCTTACCTGAATGGCATAAGCAGCTGAGTCTTGAGCCCGACTGTTATCTGCATACGCCAGGTAAGCTCTTGTTAGCTCCATCAATAATCCATGGGCAAAGCTTAAATCTTCTACTCCAGTCTCAACAATTGGAAAAAAAAAAAAAAAAATCATGGTTAACTGGTATAAATTCCCATTCCTAAGTTATACTGTGCCTTCCAGATGGGTTTTAAAGTGAATTTAACTTAGAAAAGGAAAGAACAGTGACTGTTATAGACTGAATTGTGTCCCTCAAAATGAAATGTAGAAGTCCTAGGAGTTTTATTTTTCTAATGAGATCCCAAAGTTACTCACTCCTGAGTGCCATCTGATAAAGAGAGAATAGACATAGAAACATAAAAAGAGAACATGGTAAAATTCCCCTACAAACAAAGGCATGGCACAATCACCAGCAATCACCAGAAACAAAGCAAGAAGCCTACAGAATGCATAGAAAATGGCCAAACCCTGTTTTGAACTTTTGATCTCCAGAATTATGAGAAAATAAAATTTCTGTTCTTTAAAGCCACCTATCTGGTGTGTTTTCGTCAAGGCAGCACAAAGAAACTAAGGTTCAAACTCAGTTTAAAACCAAGGCTAAAATACCTATGTAGTTAAGAAGTCAAACTCTAGGGTTTTTAATACCTTTGTTCATTGCAGCATTATTCATAATAGCAAAATGGATACAACCTCAGTGTCTATCAATGAATAAATGGCTACACAAACTGTGGTACATATATACAATGGAATACTGCACAATATAAAGCAAACATCTCACAATATGGATACACACCTGGAGAACACTATGCTAAGGGAAATATGTCAATCACAAAATGACAAATATTGTCTGAGACCACTTTGATAAAAAAATCGAGAAAAGGTTTCCACAAATAAAGAAACATTATTTGATGGTTACTACGGAATGGATAGGAAAGGAGGAAAAATCACAGGTTAACTTTGGTGATGGTATAGGTAATACATAAACTATGGAAGGTCAGCACAACATGAAGAAAGCAAAGGCAGACACTAAAAGGTATAAAGCAACAACAGTAAACACAATTACATGGACAACAACAGTAATAACATGTTTGCTATATCCACTTATGAGTAGATATACAGGTTGATATGTAAACTGAACAGGTGTAGAATGGCATATGGAAATACAACCATATGTATATAAAGGCTTGGGAATTGATAGTTGTACATATACATTTGTATGCACTGCAACTATGACGGTAAATCAAAAAAGCATTGCTACTAGGGTTTCAATTAATACATGCATGAATTTAGTCCATAAAAACATGTTTAACCATGACTCTATGATCAATTGGTGGCTGCTGACAAGTTCTCTCAGTAATTAATACACTTACCTTAGTCTCATAAAGTTGATTTGAAAAAAAAGGATACTTTTTTGTGCAATAAAATAACATTGAGGTCAGGGCTAATATCAAATTTTTAATAACCCCAATAAACTTAAAAGTTAGTTGCCTATATTTTCTGTTTTACATCAAGATATGACTACAGATAACCTGAAGAGTTCTTTGTAAATGAAATATTCTAAATAAATCCAAATAATCATTACTTACCACAAATGTAAAATCTTTTCCTTGGGTTTCAGTTGTTGAGAAATCGAGTCGGCCTGGATCTATTGCCCCCAACTCCCCTAAACATTCCCCACAGAGCAATCGGGCTTGAGAGTTTGTATCTTGGCACCCTTTCAAAAGCACTGTCACCAGCTGTGAGATAACAGGCTCCACTGTTTCACTATCAGTTGCATATTTTGTCACCTTTTCCTATAACAAAGGTAGAAGGAAACTTTTTTTAAAAGATTGCAAATCAAGTTTTTATACACATAAGTTCCACAAATTAGTAAATTTCCCTCAACCAAGTAGTAATGAAGCAGCTGGCAGGCACATCTTCGATGCTGTAGATCTTTTATTTCTGCAGGATCCTTTAAATTCTCACTTTTACTTTACTTTTTTCCTTTACTGTTAATTCTCCACTGAGTGCCTCTCTGTTTCTGTTCTCCTCTCCGGAAGCAGTGACTTTCAGAGATTTTCACTCAGGGTTCTGCAAACTTCCAAGTCTCCTCCCTGTAGATAGTGTTCTGATATACCACATTATGGACCTCTTTTCCATATTGTTGAACTTACAGCAGCACTTTCTCATTGTGCTGGTGATTTTATTTTTGCTCCATCACCCTTAGTTTCTCCACTTTACTTTCTTCTTTTCAGAGTATCTTTGAATTCAAACTGCTCTTGACTTAGACTTGTGCCATGATCTCTAGAGGTTAACTGTTATTTACAGGTAACATGAAGCTCACCATTTTCTGTGTCACAGATACACACAGGGTATGCGTTTTGTGTGCATTTATTTGCTCTCCAAATTGCTCTGTATGACTTTTTAGAGGACATGCAGACACTTGGATTTAGGTACCCACCATTAACTCATACATCATGGAAGTCTCTATCTAGAAGCTCATTCTCAGTTTGACCTATAATTCTGTTATCTTACTTAATTTTCCTGGCATTCCTGCAAGTTCAGCTACCCTCTAAAGATATACTCTTCAGTATGATATAGCCTTTATTCACTTGTGGTTATTTAAATTTAAATTAAGCAAAATTAAATAAAATGAAAACTTCTCTTCCTTAGTCATAAATTTTACATATTCAGGAAAGCTACATAGTGACTACCATTATTCTAGAGATCCCATCACTTGCCTGTCAGTTTGTTGTTCTATGGTGGCTATAATAATGGAACCCTATGCCAGCATCCAGCATTAAATGCAAATCCCAGTTTGGTTACCTATGGTAGAGAGGTTTCGGTGGAACTGCTAGACTAAGACAGACTAGAAAGGAAGGCCTGGTGATTTCTTGCCAACAATTAGCCAATAAAAGCGATGTGGATCAAAAAAACCCCCAAAACTCTATAGATCAAGGCAGAATGTTGTCTGATACACTATTAGAAGCTGAGTCCCTTAGATAAGAAGGCACTGAAATGCACAATGGCCACCAAAAAGAACTCAAGCATCCCAAATATCATGAAGATGGTATAGGAGCAAGCAATGTTTCATTCTGCTATACAGAGTCACTATGAGTCAGAGCCAGCTCAATATAAACTAACAACAAACAGCTCTTAACTACTACTACTACTACTACCACCACCTTCAATTTGATGTGATCTTATCAAAATTACAAAATCACCCATTGGCTTATTCCTAGATGTTTTGGCCACCACACATCTGCCAATTTGTCAAGTGTCAAATTGGGGTGACTCCCATGTAGCAATGACGCTGGATGCTGTGTCACTGGTATTTCAAATTATCAGCGGGGTCATCCATGGTGGGAAAGTTTCAGTAAAGCCTCAGACTAAGACTAGAAAGGATGACCTGGAAATCAACTGCTTAAAAAACTGACCAGTGAAACTCTTTTGAAAAGCAGTGGCACACTGTCTGCTATAGTGCTAGAAGATAAGCCCCTCAGGTTGGAAGGCACTCTAATATACGAGCAGGGGAAAACTGCCTCATCAAAGTAGAGTCAACCTTAATGACATGGACAAAGATAAGCATTCATTTGCTGATGTGGCATAACTCAAAATGAGAACAAAAACCCATTAATAATCAGAATGTGAGAATAACAAAAGTATGACTCTAGGAAAATCAGAAGTTATAAAATATGAAATTGAATGCATACATATCATTGTAAGCACTAATAAGTTGAAATGGGACAGTCATGTGGTCTACTATGTGGGAATGACAAATTGATGAGAAATAGCGTTGAACTGATTCTCAATAAGAACATTTCGAGATCAATTCTGCAGTATAACACTGTCAGTAGTAATAGGATAGCATCTCTATGCGATCAAGGAAGACCAGTTAATATTACTATATTACTCAAATTTAAGCACCAACCACTAATGTCAAAATAAAGAAATTAAATATTTTTTACAACTTCTTCAGTCTGAAATTGATCAAGCATGCAACCAAGATGTATTGGTAATTACTAGTGATTGGAATGTGAATGTTAGAAGCAAAGAGGAAGGATCTGTACTTGGAAAATATGGCCTTGGTGATAGAAATGATGCTAGAGATTGCATGACAGAATTTTGCAAGATCAATGACTTATTCATTGCAAATATCTTTTAGAAAACAACTAAAAGGCTATATACGTGACTTTATCATATGAAATACATAGGGAATCAAACTGACTAAATCTGTGGGAAGAGACAATAGAGATCAGTCAAAACAAGGCCATGTGCAATAGACCATCAATTGCTCAGATGTAAGTTCAGGCTGAAGCTGAAGAAACTAAAACTAGTTCATGAGAACCAAAATATAACTGTGACTACACCCCACCTGAATTTAGTAACCATTTCAAGAACAGATTTAGTGCACTGGGTCTAATGATCCAGACAAGAAAACTTGTGGGATGACATCAAGAACATCACACATGAAGAAAAAAATGGTCATTAAAAAGATAGGAAAGAAATAAAACACCAAACAGATGGTAGAAGAGACTCTGAAACTTGTTCTTTCTTGTTCACAGAAAAGCTATGATAAAGTAAAATAGCTTAATAGAGAATTTTAAAGGGCAGCTCAAGAAGACAAAGTCAAGTATTATAATGAAATGTACAAAGACCTGGAGTCAGAAACCCATGAGAACACGCTCAGCATTTCTTAAGCTGAAAGAACTGAAGAAAACGTACAAGTTTTGAGTGAAGAATTCTATAAGCAAACTATTAAATGATGCAGGAAGCACTGAAATATGAAAGGAATTTATAGTCACTTTACAAAAAGAAGTGGTCAATGTTTAACCATTTCAAAATGGAGCATAAAATCAAGAACCAATGGTACTGATGGAAAAAGTCTAAGCTGTATTAAAGGTTAGCAAAAAGCAAGGCTTGAGGAACTGATAGAATACCAATTAAAATGTTTCAACAGATGGGTGGAGCAATGGAGATGTTCACTTGTCTACTCAAAGAAATTCTAAAGACAGCTACCTGGTCAACCAACTGGAAGAAATCCATATTTATGCCCATTTATAAGAAAGGTGATCCAACAGACTGCAGAAATTACCAAGCAATTTCATTAATAATCTATGGGAAAAATACTAAACAATGCAGAAAGTATTAACAGAAGATTTAAGGAATACACACTGTCAATCTACCAAAAATAAGTGGCCAATGTTCAACTATTTTAGGAAGGAGAACACTATCAAGAAACAAGGATTCTTGTTGTTAGGTGCCACTGAGTCGGTAACAACTCATAGCAACCCTATGTACAACAGAAGGAAACACTGCCCAGTCCTGGGCTAACCTCACAATTGTTGCCACCCTTAAGTCCATTGATGTTGCTACTTTGCCAGTCCATCTTGCTAGGGGTCTTCTTCTTTTTCTTTGACCCTCTACTTTACCAAACATGATATTCCTCTCCAGTGACTAATCCCTCCTCACAATATGTCCAAAGTTATGAGAGACAAAGTCTGGCCATCCTGGCCTCCAAGGAGCACTCTGGCTGCACTTCTTCCAACACAGATCTATTGTTTCTTTTGGCAGCCCATGGTACTTTCTATATTCTCCTCCAACACCACAACTCAAGTGCATCAATTCTTCTATGATCTGCCTTATTCACTCTCCAACTTTTGAATGCATATGAAGTTACTGAAAATGCCATGGCTGGGTCAGGCGTACCTTAGTCTTCAAGCTGACATCTTTGCTCTTCAATACTTTAAAAAAGGTCTTGTGCAGTAGATCTACCTAGTGCATGCAATGCATCATTTGATTTCTTGACTGCTGTTTCCATGAGTGTTGATGGTTGATCCAAGAAAAATGAAGTTTTTGACAACTTGAATCTCTTCTTCATTGATAAGAATGTTGTTTATTGGTCCAGTGGTAAGGATTTTTGTTTTCTTTACATTGAGATGCAATCCATACGGAAAGCTATGGTCTTTAATCTTCAATAGTAAGTATTTTTAAGTCCTCTTCACTTTCAGCAAGCAAGGTTCTATCATCTGCATATCACAGGTTGCTAAGGAATCTTCTTCCAATCCTGATGCCATGTTTTTCTTCATATAACCCAGCCTCTCAGATTATTTGCTCAGCATGCAGGTTGAATAAGTATGGTTCTGGAATACTTATACTTTGCCATGTTGTCAATAGCGAGACATGATTCACACAATCAAAGGCCTTTGTGTAGTCAATAAAGCACAGGTAAACATCTTTTTGGTATTCTTTACTTTCAGCCAAGATACATCTGTTGTCAGCAATGAAGACAAGTCCACAATAGTCAAAATATGACCTTGAATATATCCCACCTGAATTTAGAGATCATCTTAAGAACAGAGTTGATACATTAAACACTAAAGACCAAAGACCAGAAGAGTTGTGGGACAGACCATCAATTACGCATATGTAAATTCAAACTGAAGCTGAAGAAAATGAAAACAAGTCCACAAGAGCCAAAATATGACCTTGAATATATCCCACCTGAATTTAGAGATCATCTGAAGAACAGAGTTGATACATTAAACACTAAAGACTGAAGACCAGAAGAGTTGTGGGATGACATCAAGAATACCATACAGGAAGAAAGCAAAGTCATTAAGAAGACAAGAAAGAAGGAAAAGATCAAAATGGATGTCACAAGAGACTCTGAAACTTGCTCTCCAGCTACAAATGCTAAAGCAAATGGAAGGAATGAGGAAGTACAAGAGGTGAATATAAAATTTCAAAGGTCAGCTCAAGAAGACAAGGTCAAATATTAACAATGAAATGTGCAAAGATCTGGCGTTAGAAAACTAAAAGAAAAGAACACGCTCAGCATTACTCAAGCTGAGGGCACTGAAGAAAAAATTCAAACCTTGACTTTCATTATTGAAAAATTCTCTGGGAAAATTATTGAATGATGCAGAAAGCATAAAAAGTAGATAGAAGGAATACACAGAGTCACTGTACCAAAAGGAAATGGTTGATGTTCAACCATTTCAAGAGGTAGCGTATGATCAAGAGCCAATGACACTGAAGGAAGAAGTCCTAGGTGCACTGAAGGCAAAGAACAAGGTACTGGGAATTGATGGAATACACATTGAAATCTTTCAACAAAATGAGGCAGCACAGGAGGCACTCATTCATCTAGGCCAAGAAATTTGGAAGACAACTATCTGGCCAACTGACTGGAAGCGATCCGTATTTGCGCCCATTCCAAAGAGAGGTGACTCAGTGAAATGTGGAAGTCATTGAACAATATCTTTGATATCCCATGCGAGTAGTTTTACTAAAGGTAATACAGAAATGGCTGCAAGCATACATTGACAAAGAACTTTCAGAGGTTCAAGCCAGATTCAGAAGAGGACGTAGAACAAGGGATATCACTGCTGATGTCAGATGGATCATGGCTGAAAGAAACGAGGGTATTGAAAGAATAAGTCCAAGCTGTACTGAAAGTTTGCCAAAAAACAAGGCAGCCATCAAGAAATCAAACAATATATTACATTAGGCAAATCTGCTGCAGAAGACCTCTTTAAAGTGTTAAAGAGCAAAGATGTAACTTTATGGATTAAGGTGGGCCTGACCAAGCCATGATATTTTCAATAGCTTCATATGCATGTGAAAGAAAATGAACAAAGAAGACCACAGAAGAATTGATGCATTCATGTTACGGTGTTGGTGGAGAATACTGAAAGCACTATGGACTACCAGAAGAACAAATAAATCTGTCTTAGAAGAAGTAAAGCCAGAATGTTCCTTAGGAGTGAGGATGAGAAGATTTTTGTTGTTGTTGTTTAAGGTTTTTATTGTGGATTGAGTGAAAGTTTACAGGGCACATCATCAGTTTCACATTCAACAATTCATATAACTTGTTTC
>NW_006408654.1:2800237-2802754 GCF_000296735.1 Chrysochloris asiatica
GGCATTTCCAAAGCCTGCCCATCTTCCAGTATGGAGTGTAGGTCTCCTTCCAGCTCATTTGCCTCATTCACTTTATCTTGTTTCTGGACATGTGCAGATATGGTCATCAGCTTCTGTTTTTCTGTGGACTTAATAATTAGATGGGTATGTATTTTGGTATTTTTTATGCTTTCTGAATGCCTCCATGTAGATGTGATCAGGAAATGGGCTTCTGTTTTCACTCTTCTTCCTGAGAAGTTTCAAGATACCACTGTTGGTCATTTTGACATAACTTAGGATTTAATTTTCTGCTTATTTCCTTTTTTGTCTGCTTGACCCACTCCACAACCCCCGTTCAGGACTTTTTTTCTAGTTGTAAACAGTTCAGGGCTGGCTGTGGCTGTTTGGTTTTAATTGGAAACTGTCTCTGTAAATTTCATGGAGATCTGTGCGCATGCATAGTAGAACCCTCCAAGGGTGGGGCTGGGGTGCCCACTAGCTCAGGCACCCCATCATCACCAGAATGGAAGTACGCAGACAGCAAGAGACCAATGAACAGATACCAAAAGAAAAGAAAGTCCCCACCTTTATCTTAGCGGTTCTGCCAGGCGTCTGTGGCCGCTCCAATCCTTCCCCCACGTGGCTCACCCAAGATCGCGGCTCCAGGAGCAGCTGAGCATCCCGGACTAGAAAGCAATAGATTTCTGCTTCTGCCACAAACTCCCCCGCCTATGAGCCTTCCAACCTTCTAAATATTCTGTTATATGTGGTTCAAAGTTCTGGGACCGTCCCCTGAGCCTGCTTGGTCGGGTATTCTGTGTTGTTGTTGGCGGAGTTCCTTTACTGCACTTCCACCCACTCCACCATCTTGTTTGTTCTCCCGAGAAGATTTTTGACTCTTATATTTTGGGCATGTTTCCAGGAGGGCCCAACCTTGGAGAAGGACATCACGCATGGGAAAGTGGATGGTCAGTACAAAAGCAAGACCTCAATACCACCAAGAAAAGAAGAGCTGGAGTGGAACACATCTTTGGACCAGGGTCCGTGCCCTGTGAACCTCCTAGACCCAGGGAAAAACTGATGCCAATATACATGGAGATATCCAAGGGATGTCAAGCCCACATATGTTGAATGGAGACAAGGACTTTGCCCCAGAGCTGACACAAAGAAAAAGCCTTCCCCTACAGCTGGCATCCTGAATTCAGACTTCTAGCCTCCTAAATTATGAGAGAATTAATTTGTTTGTTAAAGCCATCCACTTGTGTAAAAATAGCACAAGATAACTGAGACACCTATATTGGTTTACAAAGTCCTGGTGTGGTGCTGTGGATTAATGTGCCAGATTGCAAAGCCATTTGAACTGCAGGGTCAGTGGTCCAAGCTCAAAAGCTGCTCCTCAGAAAGCCTATACAGGGTCGCTATGGGTCAGAACCGATTTGATGGCACTTAAACAACAACATATTGGTTTACACAAGCTCATTCACCCAGAAGTCATGTTCTCAGTGCTAACATGGACATTTTTGTAAATGCTTGCTTTTACCAGGAGAACAAACATAACCCAATTTTGTGATCCATTAGTTCATAAGGTGTTTAGGCTTATGAGCTTGATGTACACATCATGATATACAAAAAAAAGAGTATCTCAGTAACATCCTTTCAAGATTATAAATTTATGCCGCTTGCTATCAAGTATGTTTCAACTCATGGTGACCTCATGAGTTTCAAAGTAAAACTGCCCTCCACAGAGCTTTCAATGGTTATGATCTTGCAGAAGTAGATCTTCACGTCTTTCTTCTGAGGCACCTCTGGGTGGATTCTAACCACCATCCTTTTAATTTGCAGCCTTGTACTACCCAGGAACTCCTAGTGATATGATATTTTAAATACCAGCTCTCACTCTCACTGGATTAGGGATAAGGTACATTACACAGCCAAGGAACAGAATAAGAGTAAACTTTAGCTTCATGAAAACTAATGGCGAGAACTTAGTCAAAATGCCAAATGGCACAAATACTGTCATTTTATATGACACAAAGAAAATTATGTGATAAGACTAATATAAAGTACTACTATACAAACACACACATTTTACTCAAGGAAAATGCAATAATCAAAAATATAACCATTTTTGCGGACCGTGTAAAACTGGTCAGAGGTTCAAGGCCCTATAGGCCCGAGTGTAACAAATGAAGCCACTTGGCAGTTAATAGCAAATTGTTTTTCATCAAATTTTTTAGTCATATTTATTTAATTCCAAACATGAGCCCTGGATGTCCACAGAGAAATGCAATATTCCCCTAAGTTTCTAAGGTCAAGATTTTCCCCCTAGAACCAAGGCAGTAAAACTTCCTCAGAGGACGAACAAGGACAGGTTTACTGGGCTTAAGCAGGGAGGCTCTGGAGAAGAACTGCCCGGGGTATATTCACTTGGGGTGGAGCGGTAAATTCTGGGAATACGGGATTAAGGACAATGGGGACAACGCCCTCGGACCACCCTGGGTTCAATCAGTTTGATCCAAGTGAAGGTTAAACCCAGTA
>NW_006408654.1:2803049-2835156 GCF_000296735.1 Chrysochloris asiatica
GCCTGCCCACCAGTAATGTATCCACCCTGGCTTTGGGGTGCCTCATTGTCTCCCTTCTTCTGTTTGTCTGTGTATTCTTTCGCTATCCCTATCGCCGCTGGATCTCCCCTCCTCCTGAACCAAACACTCGTGACAACTATGTCGAGGGCAAACCCCGACAAACCATCAAATCATGACCCTTCAAAAAGCAAAACAAACATTCTGCAATTTCCTGGTAATTAGCCTACAAAGCCATCTCCTAAATTACTGATTCTTGGTCAGATCTGGAAACCACTTTTCACTAAATCCATGAAATCCCAAACAAGGTTGTCAACCTGCCATCTTTTCTTCAAATCTTCAACCTTTCTTCTCTATATCTTTTAATTATATCATTATATCATTTTAGTATACCTGATTTTTATACAAGGTTTCCTTCAAGCTGGTAAGAGCATGAATACGAACATCTACATTTTCATGCTGAATCGCTTTCATGGATAGCTGAAGAGTTGTTTGAAGATCAGTACTCTCAGAAGTCTCCTATACAAATAGCAATGATCATATTAATTAACCATTACAGGAACCAGCATAGAAAGAATGCTTATTAATTAGCCATTACAAAAACCAATTTCTGAAGGCCTGAGTACTTTAACTATACAACAATTAAAAGGTATTTTTAAAAAATTATAAAATTTCCATCCCTTCCTTTATATAGCATATGTCATTTTTTTTTAAAGTTAAACAGGTTTATTTACTGTGAGACTTCTTAAAGTCTTTAAGACACCAATATGCACTGTGAATCTTTTAAAAGGTGTATATAAAATGTAGCATTGTCCAGTTGTTTTGTTTGATTTTTACCTTCAAGCACATTTTAAAATTTAAGTAAATTTTTAAAAAACTTTTTATTATGAATTGAGTGAAGGCTTATAGGCAAAATCATCAGCTTTACATTTAACGAAATTACACATTTGTTTCATCTCATTGGTTACAATTCCTTCCATGCAACAACAGTTCTCCTGCTTCCTCCCTGTGTTTCCTCTTTGTATTCCACCCTCCTTCCTATCCCTTTCAAAAGTCTTAGTTTTGAATGACTGACCATTCCATGGTGAGCATACCTTTTTAGTGCTATTGTCTCCCCCCTATAAACCTATCTACTGCTTGGATAGAAACTGGGCCACAAGGGTGAGTTTCATTCCATATCTGAAAGTAGTCGAGGGCCATAGTCTCAGGTTCTTTCAGTCTTTTTTTTAACCAGTAAATCTTTTCTTTTTTTTAATTAACTAATCTTGACATTTTCCTCCCACTCTATCCAGGACCCTCTAATACAATCCCTATCAGTGCAGTTGGTAGTGGTAGAAGGGCACTGTCTAGTTCTTCTGGTCTCAGAGACATGGACACTGGTACACATGTTCCATTAGCCTACTGGATTGATTCCAAGCCTTGTCAATTTTTATAACTCTTCTTTCTTCCATATAACGAAACCAATCCAGCACCACAGTGGCCCCTCATGGGTTTTCAAGATCTCTGATGCTACTTACCCTACCAGAATGTAGAACATTATAGTCTTTGTAGACAAGTTATGCCAACTGACTATGGTGTCACCGTAGACTCTGATCCTGAACCCCCAGGCCCATAAACTCATTGCCTTAGAATGTTGGATAATATCTAGGAAGTTTTCATCATTTTGCCCACTGTATGCTCTACTACATTTATAGTTGTGTTTTCAGGAAAGATACATACTCATGTAGTAACATCCTCTTTCAAACTTTTATGTATTTGTGAGATATATAAGTATATATGAGCCACCCTCTCTCCCTTACCCATTCAGCCTATGTCTCGATCCATGTATCTATGCACAGAGCACCGTTGTTTCAAAGTTGTGTCACATATGTCATTTTTTTATAACTACCAGAGAAAAAAATACCATTCTAAATTCTTAAAAAATGAGAGAAAAATCTTATTCAAGCTAAATAAAGAATTCACTTATCTAAAATAAGTGTATTTTGATAAGAAGTTCAAGTTTCCTTAACTTACAAAGGGTAACAAAATAGCATGGAATGAGTTCTAGGAAGTAGACCAATATTTCACTCTTTACTTTTATTAGTTACTTTCTCATGACTATGATGGTTTACCAAGTAAAGGAAAAATAGTATCTTTAGACCCATCTTGGGCTCAATATTCAATATTACTGTTACTCTGACCTTAAAGTGCTAACAGAATCATTGTTAATATGTTCATGATTTAAGAAAGATCACTGGACTTAAAGTTGATTAGATCATTCCATTTCTAAATCAGGAATCCATCATATCTGACATTTGCATACCACAGTTTGTAGCACACATAACTAGATGTTTCTTTCCTCTCTTTCCTCACTAAGAGCATGAAGGTCTGGAAGTTTTTTATGGGAGCTACAAGTAAGCTCATGTTGACCTGGTAGCAAAGGCACAAGAGCTCTATTTTTGGTTTTCTATTCTATTTAACACACTATTACATCTTTAAATGCTAAAAACTCCCCTTCAAAAGTCATTAATTTATTAGAGTGCCATATTTTGTTGTTGTGGGTAAGTGCCATGGAGCCGGTTCCAACTCATAGTGATCTTGTATGTTGTTGTTGTTGTTGTTAAGTGCTGTCGAGTCGGTTCCGACCCACAGCGACCCTATACAGGGTTTCCGAGGGTGTAAATCTTTACGGGAGTAGAAAGCCTCATCTTTCTCCCGCGGAGCAACTGGTAGTTTCGAACCGCTGACCTTAAGGTTCGCAGATCTTGTATAGGATTTCCAAAGAGCAGCTGGTGGGTTTGAACTGCTGACCTTGTGGTTCATAGTCCAGTGTTGATTTTGCAGCCTCACACCAGAAGCCCAGAGTATTAACTAGTAACCAGCAATTAACCAGCAAGTTTAATCAAAATATATGATTCTAAAAGAGCGCTGGAAAAAGTGCTTTAGAACTTGGGAATAACTTTGTACCCACAAACTCCTAAACCAGAAACTAAAAATTAAATACCTTTCTGTATTCCTGGAGAATTGCCTTAATTGTTTTTAGTTCTGGATGATCAGGTAAAAAATATATTTCATGAAGAAAGTCTTGCACAGCATCCCTAAAAGGTATTTGAAAGAAAGATAATTACTTGTAAATAATATGAATGCTAAAAATGTAAAGCAGAGACTAAAACTGAGGATATTTTAATTCACACAAGGGTTCATTATTGACATGCAAAGCATTCACCCTAATCATCTCCTGCATGTTCAGCTACATTAAGAAAGGTAAATAATCAAATCTAAGAAAAATGTTCTGTGGTACTTGGTTACAGTAGTGGCTTTCAAAAAACTAAGCTTCTTAGTATTTTTCATTTGGGGCTGTGTATCTGACTTGCTTTACTATTCCAGGAATGACACATTGAAGAGGAATGGTGTTGCACTCATTGTCAAAAAAAACATATCCAGATCAGTCATGAGGTACAACACTGCCTGTGATAGGATAATATCCATGCACCTACAGGGAAGCCTACTTAATTCCACTATTTATTCAAATTTACACACCAACCACTAAAGCCAGTGAGGATGAAATAAAAGAATTCTACCAACTTCTTCAATCTGAAATTGATCAAACATGCAATCAAGATGTATTAATCATTAGTGGTGATTGGAATGCAAAGGTTGAGAGCAAAGAGGAAGGATCAGTAGTTGGAAAATATGGATGTGGTGATATAAATGATGCTGGAGAACGCATGACAGAATTTTGCAAACCCAATGATTTGTTCATTTCAAATACCTTCTTTAGACTGCATAAGAAATGACTATACACATGGACCTTACCAGACAGAATACATAGAAATCAAACTGACTGCATCTGCGAAAAGAGACGATGGAAAAGCTCCATATCATCAGTGAAAACAAGGCCAGGGACAGACTGTGGAACAGACCATCAATTACTCATATGCAAATTCAAATTGAAGCTGAAGAAAATGAAAACAAGTCCATGAGAGCCAAAATATGACCTTGAATATATCCCACCTGAATTTAGAGATCATCTGAAGAACAGATTTGATACATTAAACACTAAAGACAGAAGACCAGAAGAGTTGTGAGATGACATCAAGAACATCATACATGAAGTAAGCAAAAAATCATTGAGAAGACAAGAAAGAAGGAAAAGGTCAAAATGGATGTCAGAAATGACACTCAAACTTGCTCTACAGCATAGAGATGCTAAAGCAAATGGAAGAAATGAGAAGGTCCAAGAGCTAAACAGAAAATTTCAAAGATCAGCTCAAGAAGATAAAGTCAAATATTATAACAAACTGTGCAAAGATCTAGAATCAGAAAACCAAAATGAAAGAACACACTCAGCATTTCTCAAGCTGGAGGAACTGAAGAAAAAATTCAAGCCTCGGCTTTCATTATTGAAAGATTCTCTGGGCAAATTAGTGAATGATGCAGAAAGCATCAAGAGAAGATGGAAGGAATACACAGAGTCACTGTACCTTCAGTATGGATTACATCTCAATGCAAAGAAAAGAAAAATCCCCACCACTGGACCAATAAACAACATTCTTATCAATGAATTTAAAGACTGAAGTTGTCAAGGACTTCATTCTTCTTGGATCCACTGTCAACACTCACGGAAGCAGCAGTCAAGACATCAAATAATGTATTATATTAAGCAAATCTGCTGCACAAGACCTTTTTAAAGTGTTGAGGAGCAAAGATGTCAGCTTGAGGACTAAGGTGTGCCTGACCCAAGCCTTGGTATTTTCAATAACCTCATGTGCATGCAAAAGCTGGACAGTGAATAAGGAAGACCGTAGAAGAATTGATGCCTTTGAGTTATGGTGTTGGAGGAAAATATTGAAAGTGCCATGTGCTGCCAAAAGAACCAATAGATCTGTTTTGGAAGAAGTGCAGCCAGAGTGCTCCCTAGAGGCCAAGATGGCCAAACTTCGTCTCTCATACTTCGGACATATTGATAGGACGGACCAGCTGGAGAAGGATATCGTGTTTGGTAAGGTGGAAGGTCACATAAAAAGAGGAAGATCCCCAATGAGATGGATTGGCCAGTGGCAGCATCGATGGACTCAAGTGTGGCAACAGTGGTGAGGTTTGGCCCAGGACTGGGCAGTTTTTCGTTCTGCTGTGCATAAGGTCACTATGGGTCAGTACCTACTCGATGGCACCTAACAACAAATTTGACTTGCTTTAACAGACAATGTGACAAAGGAGATTTCGTGCCAATTCCTTAAAAAAGACTGGGTAGTGTCTGGATTTGTGCTCTCAAGAGCTCCAAGTCACCATGTAAGAAGTATGGGTATCAACATGAACAGGGCACTTGGAGAGAGAGAAGATTAGTGAACTATACGGAACAGAGACACCCAACAAAATCTACCTACCAGTGACCATTGGTAAAACCAGCAGAAGAATCACACAACTGAGTTTAAATTGACTGCAAAATCTTAGTCCAAATATGAACGCTTCTAAAGCTTGTTGTTGTTTAGAGCCGTCAAGTCAGTTTTGACTTACAGTGACCCTATATAGAGTCTCTGAGTGGGTTTGAACCCTGACCTCATGGGTAGCAGTCCAGTTCTTATCCTACAGTGACGTATTAACTCATACACACTGAATGTTAACTACTTTGTGCTACGTGCTGTCCTGGACACTCGGGATGCAACCAAAATTCTTCTCAAGGGGCTTCAAAAAGTTTGTGGAAAATGGAGTGAAAAAATAATGGAAATTTCCATGAATGTTTTGAAGCACTGAGTAAAATATTTTATGGTAAGGAAAAAATGAAAAAATGATTCCTCAAAAAAAAACAAAAGACACATGACCACATTTGTATAATAACCTGAAAAAGTATTTGAAAAATTGTCTACATCAGGGCTCGTATGGTTCTTTATAAACAAATAAACAAATTAAAAATACCTGAATTTTCATTGAATAAAAGCATATTTACCTTTCTTTCTATGCTTTCTCCCTAGTTGAACAATTACGAGACCTGATTAATAGGAGTAGCAATAGCAAATGAATAGGCAAACAAGTAGAACTTAAACCTTAACTTTTTAGAATCAAAGGAACTATGATGTACAAACAGTATGGGAAAACCAGAAAACATTAAAATATTTATAGAACATTTTAGCTTAAAAAGTAGGCTGAGTAAAAAGTTAAAACAAGAAAAACAAAAAAAAAAATGTAAAAGTATACTTCATGTTTTGATGATAACAAGATTAGTGAAAACCTAGTGCCTATGCTATACAACCTGGGAAAAGATTTCAAGAAATCAGATGCGGCCATTTTGGAAAGCTTTGTTGAGCTAAACCATTTTGAATTCACTGGTTATAAAATGAAGAACCACAGAATGTTCTGGTATACTGGAATGACAGAGATGCTTTTGAAAGGCCATTCTATCAACAGTATAAAGAAAAGGGATTAAGTTTAAAGGAAGAAAGGCTGGTTAAAGATTAATGTAGTAAATAACAGAAGTTTCAACTAAAGTAAGATGCAGAAAATCGGTAAATAACCCTTTTAACCTTTTCCATTCTATTCAACTGCCTTTTAACTGCAAGAAGGCAAACATTGCTTACTCCTTTCAGAATACGTGACAAATAATTTAGAACTGTTGACATAATTTAAAGATAACAATAATGGAAGTAACAACAAAATTCAAATAGCATCAGTTCATTAGGTACTGATTTAAAGCATGTCGATTATTTACTGATGGACTCTAAAATAAATGGATTGGGAAGAGTCCCACATTACCAACAATAACAACCCTTGAGAAACAGAAATACACTAATAAAATGTTTCTATCTTTATTATTAATTTCAGATGCAATACCTGCTTTCAATTATGAGGTAATGAAATATGGCTGCAGTTTCTTTAGGCTGGATATGTATTAGAGGTAACAAGGCTACTATTACATGGCTGAGGAGGGAGCCTAGATAAGCGTGATCCAAGCACCGAACAAAGCAGTCCCAAGCTCTATGTGAAAAAACATACAAAATTTACGAGTCATGTTAGTTGTATTATTTGTAAAACCCCATCAACTAAAGAAAAAATATACAAAAAATAGATTACAAGGCAAATGTAAAAAAATGAATAAAGATCAAGACTGAACTCCAGTATATTAAGCAAAAACATCAAGGTGACAACAGCTTATGGTATGCTACATTTGGGAGGTTAATGTGAATAATTTATGCAATGTATCTATGAGCATGCATGTATATTTGTTTACAGGTTTAAAAATCCACTGTCACTGAGTCAATTCAAATAGAACTGCTCCTTAGGGTTTCTGAGACTGTAAATCTTTATCAGAGAAGTTTCAGTTTTCTCCCACGGAGCAGCTGATAGGTTTGAACCACCGACCGTGCAGTTAGAGCCCAACACTTAACCCATTATACCACCAAGGTTCCTTACAGTTTTAAAAAGTAAAGATATATTAAAAACTAATATAAATGGATGCATATGAGAGTCAGGAATAGAATTACATTTCTCGGAGTGTAGCCTGT
This sequence comes from Chrysochloris asiatica, assembly GCF_000296735.1. Lineage (NCBI taxonomy): Eukaryota > Metazoa > Chordata > Mammalia > Afrosoricida > Chrysochloridae > Chrysochloris > Chrysochloris asiatica. Next base: position 2,810,525 of record NW_006408654.1, read on the forward strand.
TACATGGATTTGAATTTGGAACCATTAAGTGTTATAAATGATTTTTAAGTTAAAAAGACAGAAAAGCAAGCCCTAAAAATGTTAAACAAATAGAAACAACTGAACCCAAGTGAATTATCAAGTTGATGGTCCATACAGAAAAAAAAAATCTTATAGACTTTAAAATGTATTATCCAGGTGTGGCACTGTAGGATAAGCACTCAACCACAAGGTCAGTTTGAATTGAAAAGTTGGCAGTTCCAACTCACTAGCAGCTCCTTGGAAATCCTATACAGGTTCAAACCCTTTACAGTTGTTGTTGTTGTTAAGTGCCGTTGAGTCGGGTCCGACCCATAGCGACCCTGTACAGGGTTTCCGAGGGTGTAAATCTTTACGGGAGTAGAAAGCCTCATCTTTCTCCCGCGGAGCAGCTGGTAGTTTCGAACCGCTGACGTTAAGGTTCGCAGCCCGATTCGTAACCACTACGTAATTGGAACCAACTTGAAAGCACTTACAACATTCTAACTATATAGTACTAATAGGATATATTCTAAACACAAGAAGAACCTCCAAAAAGGCTAAAACTGCATTCAGAATTCCTATAGTAAGCTTGTTGTTAAGTGCTGTCAAGTCAGTTCCAACTCATAGAGACTCTGTACAGGGTTTCCGAAGAGTGGTTGGTGAGTTTGAAATGCCAACCTTGCAGCTCAAACCGACCTTTTGGCTGAGTGCTTATCCCTACAGCGCCACACCAGGACTCCTTATTGTTAGCAGTAATACTGAAATAGCCATTTTTAGATTTGTTGTTGTTGTTAAGTGCTGTCAAGTCGGTTCCAACTCATAGAGTTGGATAGGGTTTCTGAGGAGTAGATTATGGGTTTGAACTCTGTGACCTTGTGGTTAACAGTCCAGTGTTTATCCTACAGCACCACATCAGGACTCCATATATATGAATAGGTAGCTAGATAGACGAATCCCTGGATGATGCAAATGATTTAAGTGTTAGACTACTAGCTGAAAGGTTAGTGGTTTGAATCTACCCAGAGGTTCATTGGAAGACAGAGCTTGTGATCTGCTTCCAAAAGGTCACAACAGTGAAAACTCTATGGAATAGTTCAACTCTGCACACATGGGGTTGCCATGAGTTGTGGTCAACTCAACATCAATTAATAAAAACAACAGGTAGATAAATAATATAAATAAGTGATTGTAAGTTATTGTTGTTGTTAGTTGCTGTCAAATTGACCCTGACTCATGGCAATCCCATGCACAATAGAAGTAAACACTGTCCAGTCCTCTGCCATCCTCAGGGTCAGTTATGGATTGGATCACTGTAATCCATAGGTTAATTTGTTCGACCACTAGCTACAAGGTTGGTGCATCTTAGTCAAGAAGCTCTGCTGAAATCTGCTCTCAGCATCACAGCAACACACAAGCCCTAATGATAAATAGGTAGTAGCTGTGCAGGAGGAACAGTGGCCAGGAAAATGCTCCAGGATCTCCCAAACAGAAATGAGAATGCTAGCACTGACTCACTTATGGCTCCTCCCCACCCCAACTGCCCAAACAAACCCATATCTTTCAGATGATGGGAGAAATCAGAATATAAACTGAATTTTAGTTGATGTGCTTGTTGTTGACTCACAGCAATTCTGTATAGGTTTTCCAAGGAGCGGCTGATGGCTTTGCCTTGCCAACCTTGTGGTTAGCAGTCCAGTACTTATCCTACAGTGCCACACCAAGATTCCTTAGATGATATTAAGGAATGCCTGCCTATTCATGATGGTTGGAGTGCTGCTGTGATGCTGTAGGATAAGCATTGGACTGCTAAATGCAAAGTCGGCAGTTCACACCCACCAGTCACTCCACAGAAACTCTATGGATCTTTGTGAGTCGGAACAGACTCGACAACACTTAACAACATTCCTGATGGCTAAGTTTTTAAATGCCATTTATTATGAGACACATCTGGAATATTTATAAGTAATATAGTATAATACTAAAGTTTTGTTTAAAATACTTAAATTAGAAACAAAAAGGTGAAAGTGGAGAGATTTTTTAAATTTTAGAAAAAGTAGAAATATTTCCATTTTAATATAAATAATGTTTTTACCTTAATTATTTATAGTTCAAGCCTAATATCCCTCAAAGAGATAAGAATTTAAGTTCGTGCCACCCGGAAATACAAAATGTTTTATGAAGTCAGGCAATCATTTACCTGCAACACAATTCAGGAAAATCATCTTTGAATCGAAGGCCAGTTCTCAGCGTGGTCATCATCTTCACCCTCACAGAACTGACATGTTTAGGTCCCATCAATTTCATCAAAGACATCAAACTCTTCAAAGCCTATAGAGAAAGTAAAGCTTGAAAATAAAGCTTATAAACAAGCTAGCAGGAACAGATGAGTCATAAGGACAAGTGCATCCCAGAAATCTAAGGGTGGCATATATTCTAGGGTAACACGAAAGGTATAAATGTTGTCTAGTTCATTGTGTACAACTTCTTAAGTAGAAATTATGAGTTTGAAAAATACAAGTTTGGTTGTTGTTGGCTTTTTGGGGGGGAGAAAGGGGGAGTCCCTTGAAGGCAATGTGTGTTACTTTGGTCTTGGAGTTCCTCTAGAATAGCAATTTTCAAATTCATTAACGATAAAAGACCTGTTGTTTAATTTTATTCATATGCATCCCAACTGCTGTGCACCACATATGTACAAACAGAGCTGAATTTAAAAATTCTTGAATTTTACAAGTTGAAAAACAATTTTGAATAAATGGGTCTTCCCATAAAGAGTGATCAATAGTTAAGGAAATTTTTGTCCAATGGTATAAATTAAGATGGCCTGAATTTCACAAGACTATCAAATAACTAACAGTCTATATACATGAAACACAGAATCACACCTATGTCAACAGGTCTAGATTCTAATAAAAGGATAATTATAAGCAAAAAACATGCAAACTCTTTTATGATTTAAAATGCAAACTAGTTTTCTTCATGTTTCGATTAGGGTAACAATAAGAAACCACATAGATGGAGAAGTTGTGTTAACATTCAAATTTACTAGGTGACATCAAAAGATCAGGTATTGGTTGCTTAAATCTGTAGGATTTAGTGCTGTCTTGGCTCATTAAGTATATGTTTAGTGCTGTCTTGGCTCATTAAGGCTACTAAGAGAAGGAAAGTACATTCTGGGTTTTTATTATAGTTTTAATTATTGTAGATGTGGAGAGAAACAGGAGGAAAATTTTAATCAGTATCTAAAATTCTTTCCCAATCTATATCTAGCAGTAAACAATTACTACATTAGTCATAATAAAATTTCATTGTGTTAAAAACATTTAACCACAATGCTGCAAAATAACAATTGCTTTACTTCATAAAACTTAACATTTTTTATATTCAAAATACTCTGGACTATGACCCACATCAGATCAATATAGACAAAATAGATTCAATTATGTTTGATCTTTCAAGAAGAAAGTTGGTCTCTACCACTGAGCTAGATATAGTGATAGTGATAGCGTGAACCTGAAGTTGTTGGAACACCAACTGGTACTTAGGTAGCCATCCAACCAAGAAGAATCTAAGCCTAAAGATGATTCTGAGAAGACAATATTTGAGTATGAAATCAATTATTCTTATACTTGTAGTTATGAGCCAATAAATTCCTCTAAGTAGCTTGGGTTGAGTTTTCTATTTCTTATAAACTAATGAAGTGTATATGAGATCATTTCTCTTTTCAGTCTTACAAAAAGCTTACATAAGTTGTACAGGAATAAGGAATGTTATCTGTTTGATTATTTTTCGTCTTTGAATGTTTGTAGCTAGATGCAAAAATCATGCCTCTTACATATTCTATGAGTTCTATTCTAGCACTTTAGAGTCAATCATTATTACCTACCATTTTCTTATCTTCAATGCCAACACTGGAGCTCAATAACTGCATGTTAAAAAATGCCAAAATGCCCAACAACTTGGGCTGCAAATAATCTGCCTAAGGAAAAAAAAAACCAACATAAACCAGATAAGTCTAAATTATATACAGATCAAATTTCATAAATTAACAACTGAATCACTTAATTAGCATCACTGACATTTAATCTAACTAGTTTAAATTAAAAATCATTGACAACTAGTCAATTCCAACTCATAGCAACCCTATAAGACAGGGTAGTATAGAACATTGAAATTAATAAGTATTTGGTAAAATAAGTGTCTCCAAAAGCATATATTTTATAGTGCAATATTTAAAGAAATTAGTGAAACTGATTTGGAATCACCATGATAAAATATGACTAAATAATTCAATACTATGGGAAAACCATGAATTTTTTTAAGCTGGGATGGCAATTTCCAGGATCTGGCTTACTTTAGCATACAGAGTGAAGAGAATATTTATCTTAAGAAGAAGAGGAACAAAGAAAGACAGATGAGCCTTTATTTCATATTCTAGTGCACTTAGAAGGAGCTCTGGTAGCGTAGTGGTTACGAATCGGGCTGCAAACTGGAAGGTCAGCAGTTCGAAACTACCAGCTGCTCCGCGGGAGAAAGATGAGGCGATCTGCTCCCGTAAGATTTACAGCCTCGGAAACCCTATTCAGGGTCACTATGGGTCGAAACCGACTTGACGGCACTTAACAACAACAACAACAACTTAGAGCTAAATTGGAAAAAAGTAATGAAGGGAAAGTACCATGCCAGAACAGGTCTAACCTAAAGTAAGAGCAGTAAAGGCTATGGGCACCAACAGTTACAGGCTAGATATCACCAACCATATCACCCTGGGTCTCCTGAAGTGAACAGGGTTAATTATTTCTTAAGAGAAGGTCCTAGAGGTAGAGTGTGGGCTTTAATTCAACAAAACTGGGATTTGGATCTCAATTTTGACACTTCCTTGTATGTGATCTTGGGAAAGTTACTTAATTTAGCTGAGTCTACAAAATGGGACTAAAAGCATGTGTTGCATGGAGTTTCATCAAAGTTACATGACTTGCATCAAGAGCTTACTATATAGACAAGTGTATATCCATAAGTATATAGTTAAATGTTGTTATAACGAACTAGAAATGGTACTAAACTACAAAGAATATTTTCTTCTCTTTCAAATCTTTATATACAGGCAAGGAAAGAGCAAGAAAAAGAGCTGGAGAACAATAGCAGTTTAAGTATTTACAATTACAGAGAAAGTTGCAATATTTGATACTGAGACATTTGATGTTAAGTATCTCTAATATGTACACTGATGAGGGGAGGAGATAAGTAGAGGATTGTATACTAACATCCACTGGGAAGTAGTCAAGTGTCCTACAATTCAGAATGAATGAATGCCCAACAAAGGGGAAAAAAAAAATCAAGACAATGTAGTATCATAGATGACACATAGAAAGGGATGGTCAATTGTGTTGAATGCTATTGAAAGATGAATAAAATAGAGAAAGAGAAGTGAACATTGGATTTGACAATAGGAAGACTGTCAAACAAGAAGAATTTTAGTAGCACAGTGAGAAGACAAGCCAAATTAGAATCAGCCAAAGAACTAAAGGAAAATGAGGGAATAGAGATAGAAACCTCTTTCAAGATACATCCATTTAGTCTCTTAAAGGACCAAGAGCAATTGAAAAGAAAAAATAGCAAATCTGAGGATTTTTGTTTCTTCAGATTAATAAATAAAATAGTAAAGTGATTTCAGATAAAAAGTCAAGCTAGGAAGGAATCCTAGTATGTCACTGTGGGATAATGCACTGACTGGCCTGCAAAGTTGGTTTGCATTGCAAAGTCCAAATTCACCAGCTGCTCCTTGGAAACCCTATATTGGGTCACTATGAGTCAGAACCAACTCAACAGCACTTAACAACAAAAACAGGGAGGAATAAGAAGGAATACTGTATCTTTTAACATCAACAATAAATTTACACACAGTTGGAACTGACAAGTTGAATTCACTGTGCCAAGGAAAGGACAGTGGGAGAGGGAAGGAGCTACAAACATACAGCATATTCCTTACCATTAGTTCAGGGGATGTGATATCTCTTGGACCCTGATATGGATCATCACTTGAAGCAAATGAGGCAAGTATTGACAAACCATTGAAAACCTGTTGATAGTGTTCTCCAATACGTAGCAATAATTCATTATGCAATCCTTGGAAATCCTGTCTCAACAGGCTTCCCAATTCAATTTCTGTTTCATTCTAAACCAAACACACAGTAAAAAAAAAAAGAAAGATTTTTCTTCTTCATATTAACATTCTGGAAAAGAATATATTTGTTAAACCCAACAGAGGTTGCACAGGTAAAAAGACCTGCTGATCTTGTCCCATTGCAGTGTCTGCCTAGGAAGCCCTATGGGACAGTTCCACTCTCAGAACCAACTCATTCAGCACACACCACCACCACCTCGAGACCAGGTGACAGAATTTACTAATGGTATTAAGAAAATACACTGGAAAAGAATTATCTTGTTCTCTGCTGATAGGTTTCCCATGATCTGTAATGGAGAGAAGTGATCAAACTTCATTTTGAAATAAAATTTAAAAAGAGAAGTTCTCATTTTCTCTAAGGTCTTATAATATCCCCAACTCCACATCTATAGACATGTACCACTGAGGTAGAAATACAGCACAGCGGATTGGGCACAGGCTTTCCAGTCAGACCGCTGGGGTTTAAGGCTCAGCTGTCACTAATAGTTGAGCTATAACTTGGGCAAGTTACTTCTCTCTGATTAGTTTCCCTATCTCTACAATGGAAAAATAGTAGCCCCTAGGTCTCATTTGGTAACTGTGAGAATTAAGTGCAATGATCCATATAAATTGCCTAGCAATTTGTGGCATGTAGTATACATTCTATAAATATTATTTCACCTCTACAATATACAGATTTTCTTTCTCAAGATGACAAAAACCATATTCAGCAACTCTCACAGGAAGAGAAAAGTTGCTGACATATCATAAAACTGAAATGAAGTAACATCAGAGTAAACAGCAGTCACATGCATTTCTGATAAATTCTCCTATTCCCATGTAGTATCATATTCCTTAAAGATATTATTATTAATGATACCAGGGAAGAGGTACAAGCTAGATTTGTTTTTTTTATATAGGTCAAACTGCAATCAGAACACTAAGTAACTGAACACTAGCATTACATTATAGCTGAAGGAGATTGCCTCTTCCTATAAACAATTGTTAGCTGCCATCCAACTCATGGTAATCCCATGCACAACACAATGAAACACACTGGTTCTGTGCCATCCCCCTCAATTAGTTGATCAGACCTCTGTAATCCACAGGTTTTCACTGGCTGATTTTCAGAAGTAGTTCACTAGGCCTTTCTTCCTAGTCTCCCTCAGTCTAGAAGCTCCACTGAAACCAATTCAGCATTAATGTCCAAGCTTTCAATGAGAGATAAGTAGTGATTACACGTGAGGTACTCTGGCCAGGAATCAAACCCAGCTTTCCCACATGGAAAGTGAGAATTCTACCACTGACCCACCAAAGTCCATGTCCTGTTGATGTTGAGTCAATTCTGACTCACAGTGACCCTATTAGAAACAGAACTGCCCCCACAGCTTTCCAGGCCATAATCTTTACAAGGGTAGACTGTCACATCTTTCTTCATCACAGTGGCTGGTGAGTTTGAACCACTGACACTTTGGTTAGCCGCCAAGTGCTTAAACACTGCACCACCAGGGCTCCTTCCTATAGATATACAGGCATACCTCAGAGATATTACGGGTTCTACTTCAGACCACTGCAACAAAGTGAGTCACAAATTTTTTGGTTTCCCACTGAATAGTTATGTGCACATTGTACTGCAGTCTATTAAGTGCAAAACAGCACTACAAAAAAGTTTGAAATATTATAGGAACTACCAAAATGTGACACAGACACAAGAAATGAGCACACTGCTGGAAAAACGGTAGGTGCCAATAGATGTACTGGACACAGGGTTGCCACAAACCTTCAATTTGTGAAGAAACATTTATGTCTACAGTTAACTATTTGTCATTTATCAACTTATCAGTCAAATCAACTAAAAAATACTAAAATGAAATTAGCTAAGAACCTGATCATTGAAAAGATGACTATCATCCATTATAGTGAAATGATCAAAGAAAACAAAAGAATAATTCTATCTAATATGCTACTCTAAACTCTAAAGTCAGGATAAGACTTTCTTAGCAAAATATTTGAACTTATATTTTTCTAGGGCTGGCTGTAAATTATCTACCCTCTCTCCTACAAGAATGTTACAGTAACTTTCCTATGATGCCGATTTAAACAAAAGAGTAAAATATTTACAAATTTCAAATAATACCTTCAGATAATGAAGGGCACGTTCTAATTCATCCTTGGAACAGGAACAGACCAAATGAGAAAAAATATATTTGAAGTTGTTTATTAAAATCTCTCTACGGTTGACATTTAGTTGTTTTCCTATCGTTCGAATGAGAGCAGAGGCTGCAGGACTTGCTTTGGCAGCAAGGTCAGGTAGCAGAACTTGTAAAGTCCTCTGAAACAGAAACACAATAATTACCAAAACATACATTTTTCCTCGTGACAAAATATTCACATTAGTTTGGGATGAAAATATTTTCAAATGTCACATCAATTTGGAGTCCATGGATAATTTATATTTGAATTCAGATTTACAATTTATTCATTCAGCAGATTTTACTAAACATCTATTATGATTCACGCATTGCAATATGCAGAGAACAAAAGAGGCAAGGTCCATGCTAGCACAAGAATAATTTCTCACTGGTAAGTGTTAAAACCTGTCACGCTGTCATACTATAGGGGCTTGCATGTGGCTATGATGGTGGATGCTATGCAAAATACCAACAGGGCCGACCATAATGGACAGGTTTCAGGGGAGCTTCTAGACTAAGAGTAAGAAGAAAGATCTGGCTATATACTTCTGAAAATTAGCCAATGAAAACCTTATGGATCACAGTAGAAGACTGATCTACTTGCCTACTTTGGACACTTTATCAGGAGAAATTAACTGGTGAAGAAGGACATCGTGTTTGGTGAAGTAGAGGGCCAGTGAGGGCAAAGGAGACCCTTGATGAAATGGAATGGCAAAATAGCTGTAACAATTGACTAGAACATGCTAGCGATAACAAGGATGAAATAGAACTGGGCAATATTTTATTCTGTTGTGCATAAGGTCTCCAATGAATTACAGTCAAGGAGCTCTGGTAACGTAGTGGTTATGAAATTAGGCTGCTAACCCCAAGGTCGGCAGTTTGAAACTACCAGCTGTTTCACGGGAAAAAGATGAGACTCTGCTCCCATAAAGATTTACAGGCTCAGAAACCCTGTACAAGGTCTCTATGAGTCAGAACCAACTCCACGGCACAGAACAACAACAACAACCTATCTATTCACCTACTTGGAGTCCTGGTGTGGAGCTATAGGATAATGCACTAGACTGCAAGGTCTGTTTAAACCACAAGGTTGGCAATTCAAACTCACCAGCTGCTCCTCAGAAACCCTATACTGGGTCGCTATGAGTTGGTATGGACTCGATGGCATTTAACAATAACTTCACCTACTTACCTATCTGTTAAGATATATTCATATTCTAAGGTAGACATTCCAAACCTGACTAATTAAATGAGCTAGCTATGTTTAGTAAACAAGCAAGGGTAGTCATACACACAACATCGTCAATAAGTTTTAAAAATTAAAATGTTAAAGAAACAATATTAAAGAAAATCTTTTTAATACACTCACTACCCCAATACTGCAATAAATCTATTTTCATTTTGGCCTATATTCTTCAAGATTTGTTAATAGAATATATACAAAATTTCAAACATGAAACAACTGGCCTTTCATTTACTCATTCAGCATATATCTAATAAATACCTCACGGCAGGCACTATCCTAATCACCAGAAATATGACATTGCACAAGATATAGGTCCTTCCCTCAAAGATGCATACACCTTATTTGACTTTCAAGTTATTATTAATGTTATAGGACTTACAATGTTATAAGGTAGTTTCTACAAAGTCTTCATAACTATCATGTTATGATTATATAACATTACATAAACTAAATATTAGACATTTAGATTCCTTCTCTGGGTTTTTCTAGTTTTTGTTTTGTTTTACTGTTTGAATAACTTTACAATAAACATCTGTGCTCTTTGGTTCCCAGAGTGAAATTGCTGAATGAAAAGATCTGAGGAAATTTTTTGTGGTTCTTAACACATATTTCCTTCTGGTAGGATCTGACCAATTTACAAGTCAATAACAGTGCAATTTAAGTTCTTAAAAATCAGTAGTATTATAATAAAAAATTTGAAGTGAATTACTATTATAATTCATTAATTAAGCGTAATGATAAACTTCGCTTTGGAGAAAAGTTAAGAACAAAGATAATCTGCCTTGTGTGGCCCTGTATGATCAGCACTGGATTTCAAATCACAAGTTCAGGAGTTCAAACCCACCAACTGCTCCTCAGGAACCCTATACTACAGCCGCTATGAGTCGGAAGAGACTCGACATCACTTAACAACAGTATCTTCAAAACTCAGTCCCAACTAACTTATCAGAAGTTCCCAAAGCACACATCACACTACAAACTCGATCATCTATACACAATGGTAGAACATCTATACCACTAGTTTTGTAATCAATTATTGTAATTCCTTATGAGTAGAAATTATCACATTAGACTTTGAATCACCAACGGAGCCCATGACAACACTAAAGACATAAAGACTGAAATATAGTTAATGGAATTAATTAGCATTAATTAATTTTTATTAACTCTTCAGGATAGCTAACATACAGAACAATGACTCATATAAATATGAATTCAAGTCTCAAATCAAAGTAATATGTGATGTTATTATGTGTCATCGAGTTGGTTCTGACTCATAGCAACACTGTATAGGGTTTCTGAGCTGTGGCTGGTAAATTCGAACCACCCATCTTGCAGTTCAAACTGACCTTGTGGTCCAGTGCATATCCTAACACCACATCAGAACTCCATATATGTATGTAAATTTACATATGTATGTAAATTTGAAAATTAGATGCTACATGTTTCTCAACATATCTGTCAGATATTAAAAATTAAATCTAAAATAGAATAAACAAAATATTGAATTAAAAAACTCAATAACGAACAATGTATTGCAACTTACAGTAAGGAAACGGTTGAGATCAGGAAAGTCAAAAACATTGGCAATTTCAGATAAAGTGTTTAGAGCCATTTCTCTCTGGTTTACCACATCTTGCTTTCTCATCTCAGCATTCTGGCATGGAGTACTAGGAAGAGCTGTCATCTGACTAGAGTGAAGAGATTCAACCAAAAACTACAGCAAAAACAATGTTATTGTCAGTTTTAACACAAGGAAGAAAACTTAATACTTTCTTAAATTAACATATAGGACAATAACAAATACAGCTCTAAACACATTTCCTAAATTAATTCATCTAATTTTTAAAATAATCTTAAAGAGACAGATGATTCAATAATTTTCCTTTTACAGATAAGTAACATGCTTTGGTTAAGAAATTTGAATATCTTGTGAAACAATCAATATATCATCCAACAATAAAGACTATAGTTGGGATTTTAACACAGCCTAACTTTTCAGCTTGAGTCCTCGTGTAGTGCTGTGGGCTAATGTGTCAGACTACAAAGCCATTTGAACTGCAAGGTTAGTGGTTCAAGCTCACCAGCTGCTCCTTGGAAACCCTCTACAGAGTCACTATGGGTTGGAATCGACTCGATGGCACTCAACAACAACAACAGCTTTTCAGCTATGAATTGACTCTACCTTGTTTTAAAATAAGGTGTTAAATCCATAATATCAAGGCTTAAAGTATAAAACAGCAGCATCTCCCTAAACATTCATATCAAAAAAATAATAATTCAATACATCACTATTTTTCCCCTCTCCCATTTATAACCAGATTTTTAGACCAACATACTGAATATTAAACTGGCAAGATTTAAGCTACCTCAAATAAACTGAGTAGATTGAAAAAGTCAAATAGAAAACAGCTTTTAAGGAAAGAAAAAGAAAATAACCTTTTTTTCAAAGCTTGGAAACTACTACTACTTCCTCTGGTAGCGTAGTGGTTTCAAATCGGGCTGCGAACCACAAGGTTAGCAGTTCGAAACTACCAGCTGTTCCACAGGAGAAAGATGAGGCTTTCTGCTCCCATAAAGATTTACAGCCTCGGAAACCCTGTACTGGGTCGCTATAAGTCAGAACTGACTCCATGGCACTAACCACCACCACCACCATAGACAGGGATAATATAATGCTGACTCTCACCTGACAGATGGGTTTCTTATATTGGCTGAAAAAGTTTTGCAGTTTAACACTTTTAGCTGCAACCAGAGCTCTAATTTCTGTGTATGCTGCTCCAGAGACAGAAGCTGACTTGGATAACAGACAGTGCAATAAGTGCAAGAGTGCAAAAGGCACCAAATCTCCTTTTGCTGCCCTAAGAAAAATTGTAAAAATTATTACCAATGAAACAAATACAAATCTATAAATAAGCGTGTGCATATGGTATATATTATTTCTTTTTATAATACTTCATCACTCATATCAGCATTTTTAACATCAGGCAAATAAAAATAAAAACAAAATGGTCAAAATGAATCAGGCAATACACAAATGCTACCAAACATACCTTCCAATATCCCCTGTTGTAAGGATCAATGTATCCTTCAACTCATTATTTCTTGTTATTTGGGCATGTGTATACGCTTCTTTCATTCTTAAGACAAAAAGCTACAACAATAAAATAAATTGGTTAAAGAAATTTTTTAATGAATGTTATGAAAACACAAATCTTGAAAATGAAAAATTATCAACCTCTTTTATAAATCCATCTTCAGAGTCCAAGGATTCCAATATATGCTTGATATTTCCACTAAAAGCCACCCTAACATCCTTGTCTGGATCTTCCATTAAATTTAACAAAGTTCCAAGAACTGCTTTTACATCTGTTTCGTCTTCCCTAAAATCAAGATGCTTGCAAAGATGATGTAGATTATCTATGAAAGCTAAAAAGCAAAAGCATATAACACCTAATTCACACAATATCAAAATTTTATTGTAAAAATATTAATGACAAATAATATACTACAAAACTTAAGTACTCTTAAATGCCAATATTTAGTACTTTAAAGATTAAAGTGAATACTTATAAACTTAAACTAACTTACTAGTTAGCAAAAATTATAAATGATTTAAATCTAAAGTAAGTTCTAGAATATTCTAAGTTATAAAGTAAATAGTCACTTTTATATTTTGGAAATCATGTTACTAAGATAGATTTGAAAAGCACATTTCACAAATTCAAAGAAATTTGAACAATGGGCAATCATAGTGTTATTGTTAACCCTAGATGACAAGATTTAGGAAGTCCTAGCAACCACCTAAGGAACTCTGGTAACATAATGGTTACGAATCAGGCTGCTAATCTCACGGTCAGCAGTTCGAAACTACCAGCTGTTCCGTGGGAGAAAGATGACACTTTCTGCTCCCATAAAGATTTATAGCCTCAGAAACCCTGTACAGGGTCACTAAGAGTCGGAACCGACGCCACAGCACATAACAACAAGAAGTAACCACCCACCATCTATTACTTTGAAAACTTGACAAGTTGCAATTTACTACCTAACCTACCTAAACTTACTAACCTTGGAACTTCATGCTCCCAACAAATGCATATTTCAATACCACTGAAAAGTGACCAAGAAGATACAATTTATAGTCCTCAAATGGGCAAGGTACTCTAACTATCTGAAGTTCTGGAGGGCCCAAATTAGTGGCAGAGGATGAAGATCCCTGGTACCATGAAAGACGATACAGAAAAGTGAACCTCACAATACTGAACCAACATCAGGCATACCACAATGGGTCATCAAATCAGTCTTTTAAAAATCCAAAACTCATTGCCCTTGTTAGTTCTGTGATGCAGTCTAACACCAGGCATTCCATTTATAAATAATCATATGAGCACTGAATCCATCAGGCATGTGAATCATCAGACTAATGCTATCACTTATCTGAAAAACAGAGTTTAAATAGATTTTTTTAAATACTACATAAAGCATAAAAAAATTACTCACCAAGTTTTACTGGACTAGATGTTTTTTTTTTCAGTAGGAAAAGGAATGGCTTGCAAACAGAAGCTTTCAGCCGAAAAGATGAACATTGATTTTGAGAAGTGACTTTCAGGTCCTTACAGAAGAGATCAACATGAGCACGTTCATAGAAAGTTTCTGTTAAAGAACTTCTCAAACAGAACTTGCCATGAAGAGTACAGACAAGTTGGCCAAGTATGGAGGCAAATTCTTTCTTGACAATGTCAGAATCATCTTTGACTTTATCGCTAAACGAAAAAAAAAAAAAAAGGTAATAAAACTTCTTGCTTAATTTTGTGGCCTAAAAAGTTTCCCTTATGTACAAAGCCTAGAAGGAAGCAAAAAATATTTGTGTTAAATACATACACACACATACACAAAAGCATTTGTCATTTCAATATTTCTTATATGCCCAATTCAATGGTATTAATTACATTCACCATATTGTGCAACCATAACCATTATGTTTCCAAACTATATTTATTGTTGTTAAGTGTTGTTGAATTAGTTCTAACTCACAGTGACCCTGTGTAGGGTTTCTAAGGAGCGGATAGTAGGTTTAAACTGCCAACCCTGTGGTTAGCAGTCCAGTGCTTATCCTACAGCACCATGCTAGGACCCCATGTTTCCAAACTAGAAAGAAAAATTTTAATTCTAAAACTAAACAGTAGCATTTACTCTACATATACATAAATATCCCAAAATTTGCATATATAGCCCCCAAACTATGATCTTTCCAATGAAAAATATATTCAAATTGATACATACACAAGAATCTTGGGAATTCTGTTATAAGAATTCTGCTGCTGCAAGAAGATAAAAAATCCATTAACACAACTAGCCCGGATGACTTCATGGGAGCTCTGTAGTGCCCAGTTATACACAGCTGTTCTCCATTCAGGGAATATTCTTCTTGGAAACAAAGTTAGAAGAAACACACACCGTGACTGTGCTTGTGGCGCTGAAACAAATGAAGTCTATTAAATAATATTCCTAAGAGTATTAGTTATAGAAATACATGCATGTATTCGTTATAAAGTAACAGTTAAAATGTATACAATGAGTTAAACTCCTTTTTAGGAAGTAAAGCATACCATTTTTATGTGCACTAAAAAAGATCTGTGCAGCCTTACTAAATATCAGAGAAAAGTAAATTGAAAATTATATCCCTTAGATAACAAAAAAAAACGTTTTTTAGGTATTACCTTCCTGAAATTTTTTGTTCTATTTTAGATAGCAGAAGTTTTAAAGTCTGACAATGACAAATTTCAGTGAACATGCAGAGCAGTGGGAACTCACATATTCTGCTAACAGGCTTGTAAATTATGTAAACTAGTACATATCTGAAAAACAATATGACAAATACTCATACAGTTGAGAATATGACAAACCTAAAATCCAAGAATTCCACTCCTAAGTTGTTGTTAGCTGCCACCAAGTCAGTTCTGACGCATAGTGACCTTATGCACAATAGAACAAAATATTACCTGATAAATACTTAATATAGGGTTTCTCAGCCTTTAATATGCATATAAATCATCTGGAGCTCCTGAAAAAAATTCCGATTCTGATTCAGAAAAATGTTGATTCTGATTCAGTATGAAGCATAAGATTCTCCATTTGTACCAAGCTCCCAAGTGGTAATGATGCTACTAGTCGCCGAACCTCCCTTTTCAAACAGCAAGGCTTTGAAAGTGCCCAAAGAACCATTTATAAAAATATTCATTGAAATTTTATTTATAGATGGGAAAAATCGTTAACTGGATTGTCCATCAATAAAAGGACTAATATGAGTCCTGGTGTGGCACTGTGGATTAATGCACTGGACTGCAAAGTTGTTTTGAACCACAAAGTCAGAGGTACAAGCTTACCAGCCTCTCCTTCAAAATCCTATACTGGGTCGCTATGGGTTGGAACCAACTTTACGGCACTTAACTATAACGTTCATTCATCCAATTCTGAAGTTCTCATGTAGTGCTACAGGATAATGCACTGGACTGCAAGGTTGGTTTGAACCACAAGGTTGGCAGTTCAAACGCACCAGTCACTCCTCAGAAACCCTATACAGTGTCGCTATGAGTCAAAACTGATTCAACGGCACTTAACTACAACAACATTCATTCAATGGCTACTATTGGGAAGTTTCAAACTAGAATTACATGTATCACCATGGATGAGTCTCAAAAACATGATGCTGACCCCAAAAAATTTAAATTGCAAAAATCAAGGCAATTCGATATCTTCTTTAGGGATGAATACATATATAGTAAAAGTATGGTAACATTCACCAGAATATTAAATTCACAGCAGTGATTGCCTCTTCAGAAAGAATGAAGGGAATGCAATTGGAGAAGGGAAAAAAAATCCAAAGGGTTTCTATTATATTATCTGCAACATATTTATTTCTTAAACTGAGTAGTCAGTTTGATTTTGTTTGGTGTATTATTCTCCATTCTTTTTCTGTATGTCTCAAATATTTTACAATTTTATTAAATAAGGATAAAAATAGTTAAGAATACAATTCAAATATTTTACAGAAAGAAAGGGACTAGGATATATGGGGTAGATTTTCACTTGATACTTTTTACACACCTGTAACGTAGTGGTTACAAATCTGGCTACTAACCTCAAGGTCAGCAATTCGAAACTACCAGCGGTTCTGTGGGAGAAAGATGAGGCATTCTGCTCCCATAAAGATTTATAGCCTCAGAAACCCTGTGCAGGGTCACTAAGAGTCGGAACCGACTCCACAGTACTTAACAACAACAACAATGCCTTGCTGAATTGTTTAAAATAGACCTCTTTCCTAATTATTGAAAAGATATAAATGGTAAGTTTTAGAAACTTCTTACATACAAGAGTTAAAACAAAATAAAATGCACCTATAAACACAATTTTGTGACCACTTACAATAGCTATCTGAAATCCTCTGGCTTAATGTTAGAAGGTTAGTGGCAAATGTCGTCAACTTTAAAGAGTCATCTTCAGAATGGGAATGAATCCATGGAAGTGATAGCATTCCACATAAATCTTTCAGGATTTCATCTTCAAATGACCTTTTTACTACAGAAAACACAATGTGATTAATTGTATCTTTTTTGGAAATAAAAATACAGATGTTTTAAATATCAACTACAACTATACATGAACATTCAATAAACAAGGGTTCTTAACAAAGAGCCCCATAGATGATATTTTGAGATCTGTGAATCCAAAGACATTAAATGTGACCTTCTAAATATAAGCATGTATAGTTTCCAGGAAAATCTATTTTCTAATAAGAAAACTAAAAAGTTACAAATCATTCATACTTACTGAATAATAACAAATCAAAACACCACACAAATAAATTTGGAACTCAGAAATTACTCAAACTTAATAAAACTGAAATTAAGAAAAAACGTTGGCTATCTTATCTTTACCACTTATGTATTTAAGGCTTCAGGCAAAAAGAAAATCTTTTTCTATATGGACTGTCTTTTAAGGTTATTTGGATTTACTGCTTACTTGTACTTACCCTGCATGTATATCAAAGCATCATATATTTTCACCACTTTATTAATGATTGTTTCCAGGTCAGGTTTTTGAACAGATTCTAACAAATTCTTACAACCCTTAAGGACTTTTGTATAAAAATCCAAAGACATCCAAGTTATCACTACAGGAGGCTTCTTACATTTGTGTCGAGTATCCTTGAAATTATGGCTGCAGTAAATATTTTTGAAAAAATGGATATTACAGTTAAAACAAATTTTATTACAAGCTCTAATACTGTAGTAAAGTCAGAAGTCATTAGTACAAAACTAACTATAACCTTCACTGACTTCAAAGTTAATATAAAAATCAATAAAGAAGTCATTATTAAGTTCAATCTCTTTATGTCAATCTATAGCACTCTTAGATTTAGGAACTAAAATTAACTTAGGATACTAAAGGTGGTATAAAATGTTCTCCTCCCATGTAAACTATCACATAATTCACAATAAAACATTAAAAAAAAAAAAAGTAAGCAGGCTCATTCTTGAAAATAGAAAGTCTCACACTCAGTTATATTTCACAATTGAAGTTTTAGCCTTTGTATTTTAGCGCTTTGTGTTTTGTTCTGTTGTGCATAGGGTTGCTTTGATTAGGTACTGGCTTGACGGCACCTAATAACAACAACAAAAATTGTTTAAGCATGAACTATTTGAGAAAGTGGGAGCACTGGTGTGGAGCTGTGGGTTAATGCATCAGAACGGCAAGGTCGGCAGTTCAAGCTCACCAGCTACTCCTTGGAAACCCTATTTAGGGTCATTATGGGTCAGAACCGACTCAACGGCACTTAACAACTACAACATATGAGAAAGTAAGGAGCTCTGGTAATGGTTATGAGTTGGGCTGCTAAACTCAAGGTCAACAGTTCGAAACTACCAGCTGTTCTGTGGGAGAAAGGTGAGGTTTTCTGCTCCATAAAGTTTTGCATCCTCAGAAACCCTATTCAGGGTCGCTATGAGTCAGAACCGACTCCATGGTACACCACCACAACACCACCATATGAGAAAGTATAATTAATACATTAACACATCACACTGAAACTAATTTGGACTAGCTGGAGAAAGCTATCTTGTATGTATACTAATGAAAATACTGAATATTATGAACATTTAAAGTACAGTATTAAAAATTCAATTTGATTCCACTAACAAAATGTCAGCTAGCAAGTTCTTACAACAAACATACTTAAATAATTTTAAATGAACATAACAATTATTTATACAAATAGGTATTTTCAAACTGCTTTAACCCTTTCATTCAAATGGCACCCCCTGCACACACACATATTACACAATATGCCTACAATAATAATTACATAATTATTAACTTTTGCTTAATTTGCCATTCATCTAAATTATTTTAAATTCCAAAATTAATGGAAATCTGAATTAATGTCATAACTGTACTGAGTAGTTGAAAGAGTGAGACAAGAAATATAAATAATCATAAAAGTTCACAAGGATTACTGTTCTACAATACCATAGTAGAAATAATACTAAATCTTCAGAGACATCACACTTCACTTGTCTCTTCTAATAGAATAATAAATCTATATTAAGAATAATGAAACAAAAATCTGCCTCCAATGAGTTCTAAATTCCTACTTTTATTACTTACAAGAGAAATAGAGTACAGTGAAAAGAACATTGGCCTTTGAGTTACATAGAAATATATTCTGCTCCGTTAAGTGCAACTAGATCATGTGTCTTGAGGAAAAGTTCATTAAGGATTCAGACAAAAAAGAGCCTCAATTTTTCTAGGCCTCAATTTTTTAAACTGAGCAGTACAACATTTAAATAGATTGCGATAAAGAGTACATGAGACACATACACTGCTTGGTGTATTAAAAAAAAAAATGAGTTTCTTATCTACTTCATGGAAAAGTTTATTTAAGTCCTAAGATCACAGAAGTCAAGTGAATAACCAGTTCTTCATGAATCAAGTGAATAACCAGTTCTTCTAACTCAGCAAATTTTTGTTCACTATAGGAAATCCACCAGAAAATACAAGGGGTGTCTTACCCGTCCATATTTTGATGAGAACAGTGAACAGTACACAGAGCAGTGAGCTGCAGGACAACAGAGATTCCTTCTAAAGTCTCAAAAACAGGACTCTTCAGACTACTGTGCTCAAGAATACTCTGAAGGGATTCAGCTTTATGTTTAAGTGCACCCCATAATATACTCTCTTGGCTCATATCCACACATTTAGTTCTATAATGAAAATATTCATATTCAACATATATTTTTTTCAAATGTAAAAAAAAATATTTTACATGACAGAAACCACATAATGTCAACTACTAACATTTATGCCTAGATAAATTTTAAATGACAATTTCAGGGCTGCATGAAATATGGCAATTCTCTGACTACATTATAAAAAAAACTTGTTAATATTTTAAAAATTGCTAATACACATGCACAGTCTCAGATATTTCATACATTAAAAAGTTAAACTAGATGGGCATGTAAGGACATGCAAAATGACCATATTTAACTATATGTGTTTCATACCAGAATAGACTAGAAAAGCCATGAAAATATTTTTTAGCAAGAAGAAATGTTTTTTGTGTATTTAAGTCAAAGCACTTCACTATAGGTACATTTTAAAACTGAACAAAGTTTTATCAAACAATTAAATACAAACTGAATGATGACCATACCCCTCAGTCTGTTTTGGTGCTCTTTTGGAAGCATTTAAAGATAAGCTGAGTTGCTGTCTTTTTGGTGTAATCCCATCAATAGTACTGTTGACTTTTTCTTGGTGAGTTTGGCATTGAGCCTTCTCAATGATTTCCATACTTTCCATTTTTAAGGCTTCATAAAGTGGACCCAACAGGTACTGAGAAAACAAAATCCCAAAAATGATCTCTCAGAAGCATGATTCTCTTGTACATCAGCAGCAAGAATGTAGTAAGTATTAGTTGTATGCTTTTCTGGTGAAGCAAACAATTTCTCAGAGTCTCAAAAAGCAAAACAAAGACCCAAGTTAATCTATATTGTCTTAGTCTATACATCAATTGTGATGCTATAATCTTAACAGGCTTAAGACAAATCCATTTTACTGTATTTATTTTCCTACTCTCCCACAAATAAAAATTCTATAAGGGAAATACTAATTTATAATATATGAAATAGAAATATGGCAAGATTTATAGATTAAAATAAGATGCTTAATCAAATTACTATAAATCTACTTTATTGTAACACTTGTACTGCTGCCCATAGTCTAAATAGGAAAAAGCATAATTTGCATGACTAATATTATTTACCCATAGTTTTCTAAAAGTGATTGATTATAATCAGTTGAGAATAAGATCTGTGACTACTCTGAAATAAAAAGTTTCTGCAATAAACAGCCGGCTCCTTCTAATAAATAATTAATACTGTAGCAAACATACTTTACCTTCTACTTTAAAAGACTACTCCATTAACTTCTGGGGTGGCACTGCCGGTTAATGCGGTAAACTGCAACGTCAGTTTGGGCTGTTAAGGCAGGCAGTTCCAACTCACCAGCTGCTCCTTGGAAACCCTGTACAGGGTCGCTATCAGTCAGATCCCAGTTCAATGGCACTTAGCAACAACAACAACTCCATTAACAGTTCATTTCAAATCCTTCTGAAGAAAATCCATAAGGAGCCAGACTATCTTATGAAAATCATTTGCACCAGGTACACATTAAAGATATCCTATTTTCTCATTATTACATCTTGTACATATGCATACACTTAAATGATGAACAAAATACTATTTTAATAAATAACCTTAAAAAGGACTCACCTCTGCATCTACCTGAACTCCAAGCACATTCACAAGAGCACTACAAATATTTCTCATATAGACTTTCCTGACTTGTAAAGCAGATTCATATCCAGTTGGCACAAATTTAAGAAAATACTGCAGTAAATGGCATATAGCTGCTTTTAGCAAATCAGACTGAAGCCGCAAAAGCACACCATCTTCAAACATGACACTGAGTTTTTCCAACAGCATATTTAAATAGACAGGCTCAATATTTCTATAAGTTTCTGCTTCAAAAGGGAAAAAAGTCTTCACCAACTTTGATAATGGTTCTTCATAAAGTTTCAGTTGGTCAGCATCCATTTTTACAAGGTGCTTTAATAATTCTAAAAACAAGTTGAAAAAAGTGCTGGCTGGTTGTTCTGGTAGTCCCCCAAGTTCAAAGAGTTCAGTTAGAAGGCTAATTGCTAAGGATTTAATTTTTGGACTACCATACTCCAGTAGAGCACAACCTATCTGCCAAAGAAAGAGTTCTTGCCTTCTAAAAAACACAATTGCAATAATACGAATAAGAACCGTTAGTAAAGTGGCTTCAATAAATTCTAAATTTTGCCAACTCACAAACTGCAAAGGAGCTTTTTGTAAATATCCCATGTGGTCATCTACTTGACTTAAAAACCGACTAACTACTATTGGCCATTCCACCAAGTGTCCCATTGCATTTCTTCTGTGAAGGTAAATCAAGTCTTCAAAAAGATATAATAATTCCTTTGTCAGTACTCCAAAAATAGCAGGACTCTTGCTTTTAAAAAGAAATAACAGTGAACAGATGACTTCACAGACTTTATTGTGTAACTGTTGACAGGATGGAGTTGCTGCAATCCTCAGAAGTCTTGTTATAATCCAATTACTGAATTCTTTGAAATAAACACACAAAAATGTTAAATAAGTATACAAAAAGTACTAATTAACACTTAATACTTAATTAAATTATTGAGTTTTGATTTTTAAAGTATTAGCGTTAGGTGCTGTGGAGTCATTTTCAACTCATAACGAACCCATGTGAGACAGAGAACTGCCTCATACGGTTTTCTTGGCTGTCATCTTTTCAGAAGCAAATCACCAGGTCTTTCTCCATCAGAGGCACTAAGTAGAATCAAACCTCCAACCTTTTGGTTAGCAGCCAAGTGCTTATTCATTTGCACTGCCAGGGTTCCTTTTTCAAGTATAAGATTTTCTAACAAAATAGTTTAAAACAGACTCTACACATGGAAATTTATGATAGTATTTTAGAGTATCAACTTTGGAGTCAGACAGATGAAGTCCTAGATTTCAATTTACCACTTGTGTAAACTTAGGCAGGTGACTCATTACTTCTGTAGCGTCATCTCTGAAAAGGGAACCATGATACCTACCTTTATGGGCTACTGGGTGTATCAAAACAGGATAATGTATATGAAATACCCAGCACAGAGCCAGAGTGTAAAAATGCTGAATAAATAGTATTTACTATATCACTCATTCAACAAATATTGAGTGGTAACTCTGTCCAGGTTGTTGTTGTTGCTAAGTGTCGGTGAGTCAGTTCCGACTCACAGTGACCTCGTAAAGGGTTTCCAAGGAGCGGCTGGTGGGTTTGAACCACCAATCTTTTGGTTAGCAGTCCAGTACTTATCCTACAGCACTACATCAGGACTCCAGGTGGTTGTTTTTAAGTGTCAATCAAGTTGATTCCAACTCATCGTGACCCTGTTTAGGGTTTCCGAAGAGCAGCTGGTGGGTTTGAACTGCTGACCATGTCGTTCACAGTCCAATGCTGATCCTATAGTGCCACACCAGGGCTCTAGGTAGCAAGAATAAATCAGTCACAGTCCTAGCCTCAAGAATCTTACAGCAGTTTCTTAAACTTTAGTATTAGATGTAAGAGATATATTTTACATCACGATCAACCGTTGTTAAGTGCCGTCAAGTCAGTTCCAACTCACATCGACCCTGCATAGTGTTTCCGAGGCTGTAAATCTTCACAGGAGCAGAAACCCTCATCTGTCTCCTGAAGAACAGCTGGTAGTTTCGAGCTGCTGACTGTGAGATTAGCAGCTCAACTCCTAACCACTATGCAACCAGAGCCCCTTCTTGTTATTAGGTGCCATCAAGTCCGTACTGACTCATAGAAATAATAAGTACAACAGAAAGAAAAACTGTCCAGTCCTGTGCCATTCTCACAGTTTCTAATTTTGAGCCCATTGTTGTTTTCACTGAATCAACCCATCTTGTTGAGAGTCTTCCTTTTATCCACTGACCCTCTACTTTACAGTCCTTCTCCAAAGTATGTGAGACAAGTCTAACCATCCTCGCTTCTATGACACAGTTTAGTTGAACTTCTTCCAAGACAGATTTATTCATTCTTCTGGCAGGCAGTTCATGGTAAATTCAATGCTCTTAACTAACACCATAATTCAAAAGTATCAATTATTCAGTACATTTCTTATTCATTGTCCAGCTCCCGCAGGCATATAAGGCAACTGAAATTCCATGGCTTCGATCAGATATACCTTAGTTCTCAAAGCAACAAATATCTTTGTTTCTGAACACTAAAAAAGGTACACTATTGGTATCGCCATGTGCAGAAGAAAAATAAGTGATAAAAAAATTGAAGATGCTTGGAATCAACTACTCCAATGGACCAACTGAGCATGGAAACATCAGTCACCATGACTCTGAGACCAGAACTAAATGGTGCCTACCTACCACTACCACCTGCTCTGAAAGCATCACATTAGAAGATCCCAGATAGGATGGAAGAAAACATGGAACAAAACTCAAAATTATATTAAAAAAAAAAAAAAAAGACAGGCTTACTTAAGGTCAGCAAGAGACTGGAGGATCACAAGACTATGGCCTTCAACCACCTTTCATGTCTGGAAATGAACTCACCCTCGTGGCAGAATTTTCAGTCAAGCAGTAGGTACATGAAGGGACAACAACACTAGTAAGGTAGTTCACCATAGAAAGGTCAATCATACATGACCAAAAGGGCAAAATTTACCTTAAGGACAAAGTTGAGAAGAGGTGATAAGGTGGATGGAATGGAAATAGGAATCGCAGGAAGTAGGACAATCATGGCTACATGAAGGGGATTGTAATCACTGAGATCAAACAAAGTGTATGACTTGCTGAATGTAAAACTGATGATCTTGTCTATAAACCTTCATTCAATTCACAAAAAGTTAAAAAAAAAAAAA
>NW_006408654.1:2836916-2837995 GCF_000296735.1 Chrysochloris asiatica
AGTCGGTTCTGACTCGATGGCACCTGACAACAACAACAACAACATCCATTTGATGGAACATCTCAATTGGTATTTGTTCAATTCCTGTAGCCTTGTTTTTCTGTCAATACCTCAGCACAGCTTGGACTTCTTTCTTCATTTATTAAGAAATAATGCTGAACATTGACTGGTTCTTTTTAGTTCAGTGACTCTGTATTATTCCTTCCATCTTTTGCTTCTTTCTGCATCACTCAATATTTTACCCATTTGTTGTTGTTGTTGTTGTTGTGAAGTGCCATCGAGTTGGTCATGGCCATAGCAACCCTGTATAGGGTTTCCAAGGAACAGCTGGTGAGCTTGAACCACCAACCTTGCAGTTCAAATGGCTTTGCAGTCGGGCACATTAACCTACAGAGCCACACTAGGACTAGAATCCTTCAATATCGCAACTCGAGGTTAGAATTTTTTTCTTCAGTTCTCTCAGCTTGAGAAATGTTCTTCCCTTTCGACTTTTGAGTGTTCTTCCCTTTTGACTTTCTAACTCCAGATATTTGTATACTTAATTTATAATGCTTTGATTTCTCAATGTGCCCTTTGAGATACTCTGTTTAGCTCTTCTACTTCAAATATACATGCAAGTATATATTTAATTCTTATTACATACCATGTGGAGCCCATGTGCTGTGAGATAATGCATTGGATCACAAGGTCAGTTTGAGCTGCAAGGTCAGGTTGAACCACAAGGTCAGAAGTTCAGATTCACTAGCCGCTCCTCAGAAACCCTATACAAAGTCAGAATCGACTTGATGGCACATAACTATAACAGCAAAAACATGGCAGGTACCATATTTTCTAATTATTATATTCATCTTGTTTATCTACAGATAATTTCTAAAAAGTAAATTCATAACCTACTAATAGGTCACGGCATGCATTTGAAAAATGCTATATCAAATATTCGTTTTATTTGTAGCCATTCCAAGACCAAAAGCAGAAAAACTGACCCAGAGAGGGAAGTCTAATAGTAGATTTTTAAGGAGCTCTGGTAGCGTAGTGGTTACGAATCGGGCTGCGAACCTTAAGGCCAGCAGTTTGAAACT
>NW_006408654.1:2838095-2838742 GCF_000296735.1 Chrysochloris asiatica
TAAAGATTTACAGCCTCGGAAACCCTGTACAGGGTCGTTATGGGTTGGAACCGACTCGACAGCACTAAACAACAACAACAAACAATATCAAATAATAAAGTCAAACAGGTGACGATAATACAATTTGGAATCCTGGTGTGGCACTGTAGGATAAACACTGGACCGCAAGGTTGTTTGAACTTCAGCAGTTCAAACTCACCAGCCACTCCTCAGAAACCCTATACAGGGTCACTATGAGTTGGAACCAACTCAACAGCACTTAACAATAACAACAACAACATAATATAATTTAATACCATTCTGTACCAAACAGCATAAAGACAGAGCAAACAAGCTAGTCCTAGGCCTGAAGAGCGAAACAATGGACAGAAAAGGCACTTAGTGGACACGAGTCTTCAAGTTCAAGCAAAAAACTAAAATACTTTATACACTGCATAGGAAAAAAAAGATGTTTTGCTTTGCAGCTTTGTGAAAAGACCAATAAAGAAACAAATGGATTAGCCTAGAAAAAAGCTTTAACACTTAAAAAAAGAGATCAGCAAAAATTTTTAAAGGGATAGATAGTATTTTAGGCTGTGGCTATGTTCCAAAAAAATTTTATTTATAATTACCCTGATCTAGAAAAAACCTGATTACAAAAAAAAAAA
>NW_006408654.1:2839603-2861643 GCF_000296735.1 Chrysochloris asiatica
AGACTTTAGATCCAGAGAGGGAGAGCGACTGTGTGCTGAAGACCTGGGGGGTACCAGGGGAAGGACTGCATGGATGGGGAGAAAAAAAAAAAAAAATCATTGCCCAAAAAAAAATCATTGCCATTTCACCCGAATGATAGCAAATTTGACCAAAAATATATCATAATGTATACACATATGTGATATTTCCAATGAGCAGAAGAAGGAAGATTCACAAAACAGACTGCAAATGAATGCACAAATAGCAGTACTTACCAACACAACTATCTTTGGCCTCATTTTGGCCATGGCTTCCATTCACATTTACAAACATAAGTGGGGAAGACTTCATGATATGCTGGATGAAATCAAGCAACATCACAGAGGTTGGCTGTGAGTCAGTTTTCTTTATGAGTTCTAAGGCAACTGAAACAATAAAGATTCATTATGAAGAGTCATGTGAAATTAAACAATAGTGTACTTGTTTAATTGTTACTAATCCAGAATAAGGGGGAAGAGGTGTCAGAAAGAAGCTGTGGAGGAGATGATTCCTAGATAATGAGGGATTGGTCGAGCAGAGAAGGGAAGGACAAATGGTCTAATAAGAGGGAACACCATATGAAAGCACATCTGGCAAATATTCAAATCCTCTTATTCTCCAGTAACCAAAAAGTCTTACTGATTCAAAAAGGCTAATAAATGGTTAAATCTGTACTGAATTTGGAATCAACAATATAAACCCTGAACTAAATATCACTTTTACCCATTCCATGTAACTACAGCAGGTATGTCCCCAACTTGGTTATAGAAATCAGTGTCAAGTTGGTAATATTTGTCTTTTGGATTGCCAGAAACGTTGATTCAACATGCAAAGAATCCTATGACTTCCCACTGACAAGATCACCAATTACTAGAGTTCTTTATGGAATTTACCATTTCTTAACCAAGGGTACAAGACCTAACTAAAATGGGTTCAGATCATTGTAACGGGCCAAATACATATGCATACATTTTTTTTTGGAATGTATAATAAGATTTGGTCCTAATGAAATTCATAGAAGCATCAGGAATTCTGGAGATCAAATAGGAAAAAAACAATTACTTCAAAGCCCAAATCACATTAGGCAACAAGCAGTAAGCAAGTCTGTATAACAAATAACTTGCTTGAAAATAGTAATTATCATAATTACTAAGTCCTAGAGAAAAAAAAGCTATATATTTTTACCTGTGGAAAAAAATTAGAAGTGATTTATAAAGTTTATATAAGAAATAAGTGGTTTCTTACCAACATTTACATCTGTAAGAATTCGGTCAATAAACTGACACAGAATTTGTCTGGGCTTCTGTACAACTGTGCTATACTCCTCTGGACTGGCACTAAAATACAAATAGAAAGTGCTTAACACTTATATGAACTCCTAATTTCATGTGTACAAAATTATCTAAAGTTCAAATGTATATCATTTCAATTCTAACATTCCCAGTATATTCAGTTTAAAACTGCAAAGAAAATGTAAACACATCACCAATGTACAAAGTGGAGTCCTGGCATGGTGCTGTGAGTTAATATGCTGGTCTGCGAGGTCAGTTTGAACCACAAGGTCAGGGGTTGAAGCTCACTAGCAACTCCTTGGAAACCCCATATAGGGTTGCTATGAGTCGGAACCGACTTGACGGCACTTAACAGCAACAAAGTACGCAGTATTTCCCCATTACCTCAGTGTTAAAAGAAAAAAATGGAAAGAAAATTGTTTTCTTGATTATTCAACAGCAAAATCTAACCTTGACTGGTTATATACAGGATCTGTGGTGTTTAAAATCAATAAGCACCAAGAAAGAACTGGTCCTGATACACAGCAGGCATTTAAAAAATATCTGTTGAATGAATGAATGAATGATAAAAACATTCCTGAATTTTATATAACACCTTAAGTACTTAATGTCTGATAAGTCTTCAAATTATCTGTGGAAAAGATAATGGAATTTTTCCATGAAATTTTTGAAGTCTCCTTATATAATCTTCCAGACTTGTCAAGTATTTACCTATTGTCTGCCACTAAACCATAAGCTTCTAAAGGAGAGAAACTGTTTTATTTCTCCTTACAGGCCTGATAGCCTGTGTCTTGCTTGGAACAATTGGTAAATTCGAATGGCTAACCTTGTGGTTAGCAGTCCAGTGCATATCCTACAGAGCCACCAGGGCTCCTTTTTCTAATAAGTGAAAGCACTCTGAAAAAAAATTTGGTGTTGTATGTTTTATTTAAACCAATGCAGTCCGACAGAAATATAATACAAGCCACATATGTAATTTTAAATTTTCTAGTGGCCACATCAAAAATGTAAAACAGCCCTACCCAAACAGAGAAGCAGTGACGCCAGAAATGGAGGCAGAGATGATGACGTGGACAGATGGAGAAGCTGCGGACGCTGGACTCAAGGAGGGAGAGGGACTGTGTGCTGATGGCCGGGGGATAGGACTGTGGGGTGTACCTTTTGGTTGTTTGATGATGCATAGAAGGGAATGCAATCATTGCAATGAAACTAAATACGAAACTCAAAAAAAGCGGTTGTTCTCCCAAGTAAATGCACATAATTCACAATAAAAATGTAAAAAAAAAAAAAAAAAGTAAAATGGAACAGAACAAATTAATAAAATATTATTTCATTATACAACCAATGTAAAAATTGAAATTTTTTTTTTAAGTCTTTGTAATCCAGTGTGTGTATGTAATCTTACATTTATAGCAAATCTCAATTTATACTAAGCCACATTTGAAGTACTCACTGGCCATACGTGGCTAATGGCTACCATATTACACAGCACAGATTTAAACACAGCAACAAAAAAATAATTTTAACTACATAGTATAAAAAATTGTTTCAGACAAAGCTAAGAGATTTTTGTTGTAAACCAAGTGTAATTTGGCAAACATCATTTTTTTAAAATGGGAATGGGATAGGCACAAGAATAGGAATCAGGATTGTAGTAAGTGGTCCATTTCCTATAAAGTTTAATTTTGTATAAACATATTGAATTCATGGGCTACTAGTATAATTTTTAAAAATTCATTTTTAAAAAACATGAATTGTCATTTATTTGATGAACAATCACAATAAAGGCACTCAAGGGACTGAGACTTTACGACCCTTATTTTGCAACCTCTGCTTTGGAACTGAGCTAAGAGTAATAATTTCTCAAAATAGTACACTGTAAGCTCCGGTAGGATAGTGGCTACGAATAGGGCTGCAAACCACAAGGTCAGCGGTTCGAAACTCCCAGCTGTTCCACGGGAGAAAGATGAGGCTTTCTGCTCCCATAGAGATTTACAGCCTCGAAAACCCTATACAGGGTCGTTATTTGTCGGAACCGACTCTACAGCACATAACATAACAACAACAATATTTGAATGGAAATTTAAATATTATCTAAAGCTTAGATATGTTCAATGAATATTTGAATGCCTCCTCTAGGTCAAGCATCAAATAGTCAAGTAACCAAGACACAAATATATCTATTCTAAAATATAAGAAAACTCCTCTTGTGGCGCTGGAGGATCAGAACACTGGACTATGAACCACAAGGTCAATGGTTCAGACCTACCAACTGCTCCTTGGAAACTCTCTACTGGGTTGCCATGAGTCAGAACCAACTCAATGGCACTTAACAACAACAACAACAACAAATAAACAGTAATTTTTACAGTATAGTAAATATGAACCTTGGTGTGGCATTGTAAGATAAGCACTAGCTTACTAACTGCAAAGTCAGCAGTTTAAAACCACCAGCTGCTCTTGGAAACCTTGCACAGGATTGCCATGAGTCGGAACCAACTTGATGACACACAACATTTGTTGTTGTTAGGTGCCACTGAGTCGGTACCAACTCATAGCAACCCTATGCACAACAGAATGAAACACTGCCTGATCCTGGGCCAACCTCACAATTGTTGCCACGCTTGAGCCCACTGATGCTGCCACTTGGCTAATCTGTCTCACTGGGGGTCTTCCTCTTTTTCTCTAACCTTCCACTTTACCAAACATGATAACCCTTCTCCAGCGACTGGTCCCTCCTGACAATATGTCCAAAGTATGAGAGATGAAGTTTGGCCATCCTGGCCTCCAAGGAGTACTCTAGAAGCACTTCCTCCAACACAGATTTGTTGGTTCTTTTGGTAGCCGAGGGCACTTTCAATATTCTCCTCCAACACCATAACTCAAAAGCTTCAGTTCTTCTATGGTCTTACTTATTTACTGTCCAGCTTTCGCATGCACATGAGGTTATTGAAAATATCATGGCTTGGGTCAGGCGCACCTTAGTCCTCAAGTTGACACCTTTATTCTTCAACACTTTAAGGGTATTGTGCAGATTTGCCTAATGCAATACGTCATTTGATTTCTTGACTGCCGTTTCCATGAGTGTTGATAGTAGATCCAAAAAGAATGAAGTCCTTGACAACTTCAACCTTTTCTCCATTGATAAGAATGTTATTTATTGGTTCACTGGTAAGTACAAATAGAGCCAAGAAAGAACATAGGGGCTTATCAGTTGGGGCTTTGTGGAAAAGGTGAAACATCACTAAGTTTCTAAGGTAAAGTAATATACACATGTCCATATACTGAGAGTTAGCTACATCGCAGATGAGTCCAACATGTGTATATATATATATAGGTAAAGTAAGGGAAAATCAAAACAAAAACCATTGCTGTGCAATCAATTCTGACTCATGTCAACCTCATATGTTAGAATAGAACTGCTCTATAGAATTTTTTTTTAGTTAAGATCTTTAAAGAAGACCACAAGAGCTTTCTTCCATGGCATCATTGGGTGGGTTTGAACTGCCAAACTTTTGGTTAGCAGTCAAGCACAAACCATCTGCACCACCCTAAGACACACTTTCTGCTCCTGTAAAGATTTACAGCCTCGGAAACCCTGTACAGGGTCGCTATGAGTCGGAATCAACTCCACAGCACATAAAAACAACAAGACACACAAAAGAAGGGTATTCCAAGCAGAGGAAGGAGAAAAGCCATTAAGAAGAATATGGCCTGTCTAGGAAATCTGTTGTTGATGTGTGCCTATGAGTTGATTTCAACTCACAACAAACCTATTATTAAGTGACCTTAAGAACCTCCCCATAGAAAGCAGGTCTTCTCCCAGTGTTAGTGGGTGAGTTCTAAACACCAACATTTCAGTTAGCTCCCGAGCACTTAACCACAGCACCACATGCTAAGCACTGAACTATTAACTATAGGTTCAGCAGTTTGAGCCCACTGGCTAGCCACTCCATAGGAGAAACATAAGATTTACTGCTCCTACAGAGACTGAAAGTCTCAGAAACCCTATACAGGGTCACTGTGAGTCAGAACCAACTGGATAACACTTCACAATAACATCAATATCTGAAAACATGCTGTGGTTGTAATTTTAAATAGGAAAATCAATCAGAAAAGGCATCTCCAAAATTTATCTAAATAGAGGCAGTCAAGTGGTCAGACAGAAGGAATGATCTTGGTATACAAGAAACAAGGCCAATGGCACTGTAGCATAGTGAACTTGGTGGGAATAGAAGCACTGAGTTTAGAGTGTAGAGGCAGGCTAGAGGAAGATTATGTAGGACCTTACAGGAATTGGTAAGCACTTTGGATTTTGTTCTAAGTGAACTGGAAAGTCAAAGTAAGGTTTTGAGCAGGGGTAGTGGTGGTGGTGGTTATGTGCCATGGAGTTGGTTCCGACACAGCGACCCTGTACAGGGTTTCCAAGGTTGTAAATCATTACAGGAGCAGAAAGCCTCATCTTTCTCTATCAGAACAGCTGGTAGTTTCGAACTGCTAACCTTGAGGTTAGCAGTGTGACTTGTAACCATTATGCTACCAGAGCTCCTTGAGCAAGAGAGTAATGTATCATTTACAACATGACTTACAGTTTAAAAAATCACTTTGTCTCTAAGTGGGAAACTGATTGCATATGTTGTTGTTGTTAAGTGTCATCGAGTCAGTTCCGACCCATAATGACCCTGTAAAGCCGCTGGTGAGCTTGAACCACTGACCCTGCAAATCAAATGGCTTTGCAGTCTGGCACATTAACCCACAGTGCCATACCAGGACTCCATACTGAATGTATGTGTGCAAAAGTAAAAACAGAGGTCAGTTGAGAAGTTACTGTAATACTCCAGATAAAAAATTATCCAGATAACAAATTGTGGTTATCACCACAAAGATGGTGAGAAGTGTCAGATTATAGATGTATTTCAAAGGTTGAGTTTCTAAGATTTGCTGAGGATTACTCTGGGTAAAGGATGGAATTAAGGACACTTTTGGTTGGAGTATTTACAGTAACCTGGGAAAGACCAAGTTCAAAGGGCAAGAAGTAAGAAGCTATGCTTTAGATATGTTCATTTTCATTTCTGAGAATAGAAGCTGTGTAAGCAATCCAACATATATTTCTGAGCTAGAAGGCCCAGAACCTACCCTGGAAACACATAGAAGAGTAAAAATTGACTCCAAAGTCTCTGATTTGGAGAAATGAGTAAAGATGGTACTATTTATTGATGGGACAATTTCTTATACTAGAATGCTATGAAAATTTTTTATAAAGCTTGTGGGGAATTTTAAGTGTACATATGGCACCCTGGTGGAACTGTCAGTATGGTGTACTTGTAGTTTTGTAGGAGATATGATATGGTTTGGAGAAACCCATTGGGAGTTATCAAATACATGTAGATGGATGAAAACAGGCGTGTGGATAAGGTCATTCAGAAAGCTTTGCAGAGAAAAGAATACTGACAGCAAAAGACTGGGGCAAATTTATCCATGAGGAACAGAAGAAAAAGAGCCTACACCTGAGACCACTAGCACAGCATCTCATTTTTTTCAGACGTCTTTCAGTCGCTGGAGAAAGATATCATGTTTGATAAGGCGGAGAGTCAGAGAAAAAGAGGAAGACCCCCAACGAGATGGATTAGCCAAGTGGCAGCATTGATGGACTCAAGCGTGGCAACGGTAGTGAGGTTGGCAGTGTTTCCTTCTGCTGTGCATAAGGTCACTATGAGTCGGTACCAACTCGATGGCACCTAACAACAACTGTCATAGTCAATTAAGGGGAAGAAAAACAGGGAGAGGAAAAACAGCTTGAACTTAAAACCTAACTCTCATAGTTGCTAACTATTGTTCGGTTCTTCAACCTGTTTGAATCAGTTTCTTAATACATAAACAGATAACATTTGCTCTATCCTAATCATACAGATTGGAATGCTGGTGTGGCACTATGGGTTAATGAACTGGACTGCAAGATTAGTTTGAACATCAAGGTTGGCTGTTCAAGTTCACCAGCCACTGCTCGGAAACCCTATACAAGTTCGCTATGGGTCAGAACCGGCTTGATGATACTTAACAATTATATAGATAATATGAAAATAAATGTGTCTGAAGTGACACCCATAGGCATGGAGTCGATTCTGACTCACTGCAACCCGTATCTAGAGTTCCTGAGGCTGTGAACCCTGGTGGGGCACTATAGAAGAAGCACCGGACCATAAGATTGGTATGAAATGCAAGGCTGGCCATTCAAACTCTCCAGCCATTCCTCAGAAACCCTATACAGGGTCAATGAGTTGGAACTGACTCGATGGCACTTAAGAACAATAAATCTTTATAGGAGCAGACAGCTTCCTCTTTCTCCCATTTGACTGAAGTTGTTATAATGTTTGATTGAAGTAATATCCATGGTCACAGAGTCAGTTCCAACTCAGAGTGACCCTATATAGATTTTCAAGTCTGTAAATATTTGCAGGAGAAAAAAGCCTCATATTTCTCCCACAGACGGTTGGTGAGCTCAAACAACCAACCCTGTGGTATGCAGTTCAGTGCTTATCCTACAGCACCACCATGCTCTCCCCCCAAATCATGCCAATTAAAATCTACTATTGTTGTTGTGTGCCGTCCAGTCGATTCCAACCCATAGGGACCCTGTACAGGGTTTCTGAGGCTGTAAATCTTTATGGGAGCAGAAAGCTTCATCTCTCTCCCTCAGAGCGGCTGGTAGTTTCTAACTGCTGACCTTAAGGTTCGCAGCCCGATTCATAACCATTATGCTACCAGAGCTCCTTATTGTTGTTATGTGCCGTGGAGTCGGTCCCGATTCATAGCGACCCCTGTACAGGGCTTCCGAGGCTGTAAATCTTTACAGGAGCAGAACGCCTCATCTTTCTCCCGCGGAACAGCTGGTAGTTTCGAACTGCTGACCTTAAGGTTCGCAGCCCGATTCGTAACCACTACGCTACCAGAGCTCCTTAAAAATCTACTATTAGACTTCCCTCTCTGGGTCAATTTTTCTGCTTTTGGTCTTGGAATGGCTACAAATAAAACGAATAGTAACATAACTTCTATGAATGAAACACTGTATGTTGTTAAGTGCAGTGGAGTCGACTCCTAGCAACCCTGTATAGGGTTTCTGAGGAGTGGCTGGTGAGTTTGAACCGTCGACCTTACGGTTCAAACTGACCTTGCAGTCCAGCGTATTAACCCGTAGCGTCACATAGGACTCAAAAACACTATACATATACACACATATATACATTCAAGATACTATTCTTTTTATTAATAAATCTTGTGGAGGAAAAGATATGAAAACTAACTGTACATTAATGCAACATGGGAAAGATAGACTGGGCCTCTCAATGATACTGAAAGAAAATCTGTACATGAACTTACTAAAAAGAACACTTTATCTTGTTTCAGAAAGGTTGAATTGCTTTACAAAATGTTAATACAAAGTGCATTTGCAACATTTATGCAAAGTGAAAAAGAGTCACACAAAAAATTGGGTGAAGCAATTTGGAAAGAACGGTTTCAATTATCCTATTAGTTATGTAATTGTAAACACTAAAGGTCCTTGTACTGCTGACAAGTGGGAATACACACGAGGAGTTCCTAAATTGTGCTGTAGTAACCAGGAGCTTGGAGATTTGAGTCCACCCATAGGCAACTGAGAAGTCTGGCGATCTAAATCAGCCAGTGAAAACCCTATGGAACGCACAGAATTCTAGTATTACACATATCATATAATCATGAATCCGAATCCACTCGACATTAAGTGTGGTAAAGTATCCAGAAAGGGACCCTATTTTCCAGCGGCAGCAGGCAAACCGCCTCCCTCCCTTCCCCCAAGTCAGGGCGCCGTCGCGGAGATAAAACGAGCCGGCAAACTCCCCGGTCTTCTAGGACCGGCTTCCTGCAGTTCTCTTGCTACGTTCTAGGTCCCTTTTCCGGCCTCCGAGAGAGCATCTCTACAGGGGCGGGCCTGTGCTGAGGAGATCGGAGCCGGCGCGCGGCAGAACAAGGGAGACCCACGTGAAACGCCGGCGGGGACCGGAGGGGAAGGACGAAGGGACCTAAAACAGCTAGGCCTGGCCCTACCTGCCCAGCTCCCGCAGGGCCGGGATCATGGAAGCCAGCTCCAGGCCATGTTCGCCCATGTTGAGAATGTGCGGCACTCGTCAATGATATCAACACGAATTCTCGGTGTCTCCAGTCACATCTGGCGGGAATGCCTGCTGCTAGACGGAGACTCGTGTAGCCCAAAACTCTTCCCGGAAGCCGCCGCTGGTGCTCTTTAGAGAGTCTGAGTTTCTTTTCCGCCTAGGACCTGGAGGAAACCAAGAGACCTAGAGGGCGGGGGAAGAGGCGGGGTGTTCGTCCGGGCTAAATTCCGGCTTAGATCTGAACGCTGCGCGGGCCAGATTTAGTCTTGATTTTGAGCAATCGTTTCTCCTGGACCCAGCCTGGGAGACACAGCCAGAAGAATCTGGGAAAGAAAGCTGTTTGGCACGGACTAACCCAAACTCCCGTTCTTCATAAATGTGAGAACTGAGATTATTCAACGAATAAGAACCAAGACTAGACTCCTGTTCATGTCTCCCTTACCCACCTACTAACCAGCCTTCAGGTTTTCAATGTTCATTTTCCCACCCCGTCCTTGGCATCCTCTCAGGGCGAGAGGTGGGCTCCCCCATATCTTTTGTACGCCTATAAAGCAATAGTTTTCCCCTTGAAGTCTCTCTTATGTTGTCTTGAGAATTCGCCTCGTCTTTAATATTTAAAAATGAGATTGGTATCTTTTATGTCTGATCAAATCAACAGCAATTCTGCGTTATGTTTATGTAACCGTCAAGGGCTTCCATCCAACCTGTAAAGAAAATGGATTTGGGGTCACTAAATATGGGGGGGGGGGCTTCAAAAAGTGTGGGAACTGGAATTTAAAAATAATGGACTTTCCCCCTAACTTTTGAGAACCCCCACCTTGTATTCTAGCTCAACCCAATTTATTTGAAAAATTGGTCGTTGTAAAATGCGATCAACATGTCAGAAATTATGTATTTAACCAGGTAAATACATGCAATACACTTGCTTTTTTTTTTTTTTTTTTTTTTTTGCACATTGAATAATTGATACATTTTTTAAAACAAACCCGAAGATTGCACATTGACAGCCAAATGTGCTCCTAACTTAGGGACTTTGCATTTGCTGTAAGCTCTGCCTTGATCTGGAATGTTCAGTGCAGTTGAGTTGGTGCCAACTCATAGCAACCATGCATAGGGTTTACAGGAGCACATTATAGTGCCAACTCATAACAACCATGCATAGGGTTTACAGGAGCACATATACTCACACTCTTTTTCCCCTCATCCTACTTTATTTTAATAGCACTTTATTTTTAAGGGTCTTGCATTCCGTTCCAGTTCATATCATCCTGTATAGGGTTTACAAGGAGTGGCTAATGGATTTGAACTGCCTTGTGGTTAGCAGTCCAGTGCTTATCCTGCAGTGCTACACCAGAATTCCATGGCGCTTAGAACCATATTTATTTGGGTAATTACTTCCTCCAATTAGAATTTGTTGTTGGTGTTGTTAAGTGCAGTCGAGTCAGAGCCGACCCATAGCGACCCAATACAGGGTTTCCGAAGAGTGACTAGAGAGCTTGAACCACCGACTTTGCAGTTCAAACGGCTTTACAGTCTGGCTCTAAAATTAGATTTTAACTTTCTGGAAAACACTGTCTTGCCTGTTATATTCACTGTTAGATTCTCAACACATAGTTGGCTTTCTGTAAATATATGTTCAATTAATTATTGAATGGTATAGTGGAAAGAGCAGGAGAAAGATGAGGCTTTCTGCTCCTGTAAAGATGTACAGCCTCAGAAACCCTATACAAGGTGGCTATAAGTCAGAACCAACTCTACCATACACAACAACATAGTGGAAAAATTTTGGGATTACAAATTAAAGGCCCTCTCATTTTCTAGAAACCTTGACTTCATAAAGTTACTTAACCTCTCCATGTTGTTAAGTGCCCTTGAGTCGATTCCGAATCATAATGACCTATTATTGTATAGGGTTTCTGAAGAACAACTGGTGGGTTTGAACTTCTTAATTTGTAAACAGTGCCACACCAGGACTCCAGATTTTTTTCTTGTAAAAAAATACTTCAGATTTTTTTCTTCTAAAAAAGATTAATAGTATCTACCTCAAAAGATAGCAATAAAGATTAAGTATGAGCTGAGAGAGTCATACTGTAGAAAATAATTTCATAATTTAACTGAATGATTATTGTTGTTAAGTGCCATTGAGTCAATTTCAACCCATAGCAACCCTGTATAGGGTTTCCAAGGAGCAGCTGGTGAGCTTGAACCACTGACCTTGCAGTTCAAACAGCTTTGCAGTCTGATGTATTAGCCCACAACACCACACCAGGACTCCTTAAATGAATGTACTGTGTGTGCAACATATACCAAATGTTTTAATCCTGAAAGCAATATCCAGTGGGGGGAAAATAAATTTTAAAAGAACACATAACAAGAATTCCTATAACTCATCAACAAAAAGACAACCTACTTAAAAAATGGGCAAAGGACTTGAATAAATATTTCACCAAAGAAGATATTCAAATGGCCAAAAAGCACATAAAAAGATGCTCATTAAAGTCTTAAGAAATACACATCAAAACTAAAGTGAGATACTACTTCATCTACACTTCTTGTTGCTGTCTTGAGTCAGTTCCAACTCATAGTGACTCTATAGGGTTTCCAAGGAGCAGTGGATAGGTCTGAACTGTTGATCTTGCCATTAGCAATCCAGGGCTCATCTTATAGCACCATACCAAAATTTCTCTCATACACTTGTTAAGTGCCTCCAAGTCAGTTCCAAATCAGCAAGCCTGTATAGGGTTTCTGAGGAACAACTGGTAAGTTTGAACTGCCAACTTTATGGTTCAAACCATCCTTTCAGTCCAGTGCTTATCCTACAGCACCACACCAGGACTAGGCCAACTGGTATCAGAAAAAGGAAAAATAGTTCTTGGTGAGGATATAGAGAAGTTGGAAACTTCATCCATTGCTGTTGGCATTGTACAGTGCTGCAGCTGCTGTGGAAAACAGTATGGTGCTTCCTTTAAAAATTATCCATAGAACTACCTTATGATCCCAAGCCCTGGTGTGGCACTGTGGGATAAGCATTGAACCACAAGGTCAGTTTGTACTGATTCAAACTCACCAGCTGCTTCTCGGAAACCCTAAACGGGGACACTATGAATTAGAACCAACTGGAAGGCACTTAACAACAGTACCTTATTACCCAGGGTTAGGAACTGAATTCTGTCCTTCAAAAATTTGTGCTGCAAATCTTAACCGCTAGGCCTGTGGTCGTAATCCTATTTGGGAATGGGTTGTCTGTTCTTTCTGTTGATGAGGCAGAATTAGTGTAAGGTGTGTTTTTAATCAATCTCTTACAAGATGAAAAAAGCAGAGTAAGCAAGAAAATAGATAACCATGTCATATAAAGGCGTTCAAGGAACCAGAAAACAGCTGAAGAGATCAAGGACATTTCCTCCAGAGCGGAGAGAGAAAGCCGGCTAGTACCCACACCCTGAATTCGGACTTTTAAACCTAAAGCCATTGTCTGAGTTGATTCTGACTCATAGCAACCCTGACGGACAGACTAGAAAGGCTGTAAACCTTTATGAAAACAGACTGCCACATCTTTCTTTGGCAGAGCGACTGGTGGGTTCAAACTGCTGATCTTTCAGTCAGCAGCCAAGCAGTTAACCACTGCACTATAAGAACCCAGTGTAGCCTTCTACATTGTGAAAAAATAAGTTTCTGTTCATTGACATCATCCACTTGTCATAATTCTGTTATAGCAGCACTGTTGTTGTTAAGTGCCAGCAAGTCAGCTGACTCATAGAGACCCTGTAGAGGGTTTCTGAGGAGCGGCTCAGCCAACCTAGCAGTTAACATTCCAGTGCTCATTCTACAGCACCACACCAGGAGTAACTAAAGCACTCAGTAATTCTATTCCTCACCATATATCCAAAAGAATTGAAAGTGTGAATGTAAACAGATCATTTACAACAATGTTAATTGCAGCATTATTCACAATAGTCAAAAGATGTTAGCAACTCAAGTGTCTGTCAACTAATGAATGTATAATAAGTGTGGCATTTTATTGAGCCATAAATAGAAATGAAG
Source organism: Chrysochloris asiatica (assembly GCF_000296735.1). Taxonomy (NCBI): domain Eukaryota; kingdom Metazoa; phylum Chordata; class Mammalia; order Afrosoricida; family Chrysochloridae; genus Chrysochloris; species Chrysochloris asiatica. The sequence goes on from NW_006408654.1 coordinate 2,853,103, forward strand.
TTCTGAAACACGATGAACCTTGAAAACATTATATTTAGTTAAACAGGGTAGGCACAAAAAGATAAACATTGTATAATCCAACTTGCATGAAATAGGTAGATGGTGTTAAGTGCTGTCAAGTTGGTTCCAACTCATAGTGACCCTGTATAGCATTTCCAAGGAGTGGCTGGTAGGTTTAAACTGCTGATCTTGTGGTTAGCAGTCCAGTGTTAACCCTACATCACCATACTAAGACTCCAAGCAAATGCATAGAGACCAAAATTTATTCATGTTTACCAGAGGCACATGAGAGGGGGAGAAATGAGGAGATTTTGCTTAGGGGAGATGCACAAGAAAGCCCAAATTTGTAGATAGTACTCATTTGACCTATCTACAAATTTGGGCTTTCTTGTGCATCTCCCCTTAATTCATATTAACTGGATGCTTCACCATCTCACTATATTTATGTGTACAATACTCATTTGACCTAAGGAGTTCCGGTAGTGTAGTGGCTACGAATTGGGCTGCGAACCGGAAGGTCAGCAGTTCGAAACTACCAGCTGCTCCGCGGGAGAAAGATGAGGCGATCTGCTCCCGTAAAGATTTACAGCCTCGGAAACCCTATTCAGGGTCGCTATGGGTCGAAACCGACTCGACGGCACTTAACAACAACAACAACAACTCATTTCACCTAGCCTCAATGGCTCAATGATCAGAATTCTACTAGAGGAAGACTTAAAAAAAAATTTTTTTTTTTATAAAGGAAACAAGTGTAGATTGCTACAATTTGATGAAATTGATCTATACTTATGGATGTAGTAGCTCAAAATACCAACTGAGAGGGAAGAAATCTTGAAGGACCTTGTGCCTGATCAACAGAATGGCATTGCAACTACCCCCAATTGACATTGAATGGGGTCCTGCTTGAGCTCCAGATCGCCCGGGAAACTTGGGGCTTTGTTACACCTGGACACCCTCCCCCCTCCCAGAAATTCCAGGTTTCAGGAAAATCTCCATACCCCTGCCCAAATCTCCATACCCCCGCCCACTGTAAACTCACCAGAACTGTACCCAGACCACACCACTTTAAATACCCCAGTCTGTAAGAGAACAGACAGTCTCTTGGTCTCCTTTGGTATACTCAATAAACTCCCTCCCAGGTTTACTCTCAATAAATCTGCCTGCTGTTGAAGCCAAGACTTTCTCCTTCACCTCTTTCTTTCTTTTCCTTACAAGTCTTCACATCAAGTATCAATTCTATCCCCTCTGTATACAGGGTTGACAGGGCATTGGTGGTGGTGGTGGTTATGTGCCATGGAGTCAGTTCTGACTCATAGTGACCCTGTACATGGTTTCCAAGGCTGTAAATTTTTATGGGAGCAGAAAGCTTCATCTTTCTCCCACGGCCTGATTCATAACCACTACGCTACCAGAGCTCCATGTGAAGATATATATAATTCACCACAATAAGGTATGTGGTTTTTTATATATATGTATATATTTTTTACAACAATAAATATATTTTAAAAGAATACTTATCAGTATTATATCACTTACGTACAATTTTGAAACCACAAATTAATACTTTATGTGGGTTATGTTTGCATACATTATAAAATTAAATTACAAAAACATGATTGGGAAAGTTATACATCAATTCCAGGGTAATGAAACGTGTAGAGGGAGAAGAGAATGAAATGAGGAGATTCAAACTATACCATGGAGGGTTTCTTTTAATAATACTTGAAGTGTTGTTGATAAGTGCTGTCTAGGGGGCTCTGACTCAGAGAGACCTTTACATACAACAGAACAAAACACTGCCCGGTCCTGCACCAGCCTCACAATTGTTACACTTGTATCCATTGCTGCTGCCATTGTGCCAGTCCGTCTCTTTGGGGGTCTTCCTCTTTTTAGCTGACCCTCCACTTTCCCAAACAAGATATCCTTCTCTAGTGACTGATTCTTCCTAATAACTTATCCAAATTAGGAGTGATGAAGTCTTGCCATCCTGATTTGTAAGGAGCATTCTGGCTGTACTTTCTTCAACACAGATTTGTTTGTTTTTCTGGCAGTTCATGATACTTTTAATGTTCTTCTCCAACACTGCAAATCAAATGCATTGATTCCTCTGTGGTCTTCCTGATGCATTGTCCAACTTTCACACACACATGAGGTGATTGAAAATACCATGGCTTGATTCAGACACACATTAGTCCTCAAACGGTTATCTTTGCTCCTGAACACTTTAAAGAGGTCTTTTGCAGCAGATTTGCCTCATGTAATACATCACTTGATGTCTTGACTGCTGCTTCATGAGTGTTGATTGTGAATCCAAACAAGATAAAGTCTTCGATGATTTAAATCTGTTCTCCATTTATGGTGATGTTATTTGTTGGTTCAGTTGTGAGGGTTTTTGTCTTTTTTACGTTGAGATGCAATCCATACTGAAGGCTGTAGTCTTTGATTTTTATCAGTATTTTTTAAATCCTCTTTCCTTACAGCAAGCAAGGTTCCAAGTGACCTTGCAGTCCAGTGCATTAACCCAGAGCACCATACTAGGACTCCTTAATAAAGCTGGTTGTTGTTGTTGTTGTTAAGTGCTGTCAAGTCAGTTCTGACCCATAACGACCCTGTGTAGGGTTTCTGATGAGCAACTGATGAGCTTGAACCACCGACCTTGCAGTTCAAATGGCTTTGCAGTCTGGCGCATTAACCCACAGCACCACACCAGGAGTCCTAATAAAGCTAAAGTAACCCCAATTTAATTTTTTAAAGTAAGTTTTGTGCATGAGGAAGATTATGTCAGTCTCAAGTAATGCACTCTGGATGTAGAAAGGATCCAGAAATAAAAGGCAAAGTAGAATCTAATGAATGCTGTAAGAGAGTTATAAACTGTGTGTGCTAGAAAAACTCAAGCAAGAGGTCATATCTACTTGAGTGCTGTGGAGGTGGATCAGAGAGGATCACAAGATAGGACTTGAAGGATGAGTAGGATTGGAGACACAAAAGATTGGGGAAGAAGAGACATCAGTATGAGCAAAAAGCACAATGAGAGATGAGTAGTCTGGTTTAACTGAAGTTAGAGAACATTTAGAATAGTTGTCAGACAGAAGTGCTTGAAGAGACCAGTAGTCAATAAAAAGGCACTAGTTTTATATGTCCTATCCATTCTGCTGGAGAAAGATGAGGCTTTCTGCCCCCAAAAAGATTTACAGCCTCTGAAACCCAGTATAGGGCTCTATGAGTTGGAACCAACTCCATGGCACACAACCACCACCATCTTATATTTGGTGCCATCTTCTTCTTGAACTCCTTCCTGACCAACCTCCTTAGCACTCAAGTAGATATGACCACTTGCTCGAGTTTTTCGGTGTACGCTGTTTCTAACTCTATTCCATATGAATTCCTGGTGTGGTGCTATGGGATAAAGCACTGGATCTCAAGGTCAGCTTGAGCGACAAAGTTAGCAGTTCAAGCTCAATAGCTTCTCCTTGGGAACCCTGTAAAGAGTCGCTGTGAGTCAGAACTGACTCGATGGCACTCAACAACAAGATTTTATATAATGAGTAACTTAATCAAAGCTACCCTCCATCCTAGCAGGAGAATATAAACCCAAACCAAACCCACTGCCATCAAGAACATACCAGCTCATAGCAACCCTGTATATGGCTTCCATCGTCTTCCTCCCTCAGAGCAGCTGGTGACTTTGAACCACTGACTTTATGGTTAGTAGCCCAATGCCTAATGCACAGCACTAGCTGAAGGGTATCTTACAATAAAAGGAGGGCAGCAGGTCATTTGGAGAAATCAAATATCTTTAGCAGTTTATCAATAAATAAATGAGCAATTGATATTACAGGAGGTCAGCATTCCAAGTAGACATCTTCTCTCCAGGTACTCTCAGATTTCTCTGTTTTGCCAAACTTTTTGCAAGTTTTCATACAAGCTGATGTTATTTTTTCCTCCCACTCAGTCTTAAAACCCACCATATCTACTGTACTCTTTTCCTCTCCCCATTTAAGTGCTTCTCATCAAATTCACCAATGGCTTTCATGTAGTTAAATCTAAAAGGATCACTCCTTTCTTGGCCTTTCAGTATATTTGATGGCATCGTCCACTATTTCTTTTTTAGAATACTTTATTCCTTTGGCCAACATGACTCAATCTCATTTAGTAACTCTTCCTTTACCATTCCCTTAACTATTTGTATCTCTGATGATGCAAATGGTTAAGCATTTGACCACTAGCAGAAAGGTTGACAACTTAAACCCTGCTGATATTTCTCAGGGCTCTAATTTAGGTTCCTTTCTCTTTTTCATTCCTTAGTGACCTCATTCAATCTCAATCAACTGTCTGTGAATCACTCAAATTCATTGCTTCTTCCTAGATCTCTCACTAAGCTTTATATGTCATGTCTACCTTTCTCCTGAAATTTTTTCTCTTGAAAGTTTCCCAGACACTTTATTTTTGTGTAGCATTTTCTATAAGACTTTAAATATGCACACACAAAAAAAGTAAGAAACCCCCTTACACCTACCACCCAACTTCAACAGTTATCAGTATATGGTCAGTTTTTGTGTCATTTATAACCACTCCTCCATTATACTCTCTCCCCAATTGGATCATTTTAAAGAAAATTCCAAATACTATAACATCTTATCTTTAAATACTTCAGTTTTTATCTCTAAAAAATAATGACTCCATTCTACATTCTAAATAGCAATCCTAAGTGCCCTGGTGGCACAGTGGTTAAACAACTTTGCTATTAATTGGCAGGTATAAGGGAGAACGGATCACTCCTTACTTGGCCTTTCAGCAGCATTTGAAAGCATAGTCCACTGTTGTAACATGTTCTGAAGTAAAATTTTATCGTTGGGGATATACAATGGAAATAAGTCTTAGGAGTAGGAGTTTAATTCACTTCAAGGTTTGCATAATGTATGACAAAGTAAAACAAAGCACAGTAGCTGTCATTTCCATTATAGTACATGTAGCACAATCACATGCCTTGATAAAAGAGCTGATATGACAAGATGATGACAACATGAAGGGAATATTTTGGATTCTCTATTTAAAATCCAGGTAATAACTAATTGATATTTTAAAATTACCTTAAGTGCACTCTCTACATGCTTTTTTGTTTATGATTAAAAAAATAAACATCTTAACTTTCTTGCAACAGACTTAACCACCATTTCATTTGGCAAAATGCACTTTTCCCAGTAAGCTTAAAACAACAATAACACGAACAAAAAAATCCCTGCCCTTTTATATGCTAAGGAAGAAGGTTATTTTGCAGTTCACTGCAAAACACAGGAGGACAACATATTGTGGTATGAGTAGTTTTTAAATTGCTGCACTGTTGCTAAAGTAAAGTTCTAAAGACTTTCAAGGTGGTTGGAGCCACTCTGAAGTTGTGAGCCCCAGGGAAGAGCTATGTACAATAACCCTACTAGGGCAGACTCTGATCCAAATCTGCAAAGTCATCCCTAGCCAGCCCTGGACTGATTCTCACTAGGAGAGGAAGTTAAATGGATGTGTGGGATAGGGACAAAAAAGTAGGGGGTAAAAAGGAAAGAAAGAAGGGAGGAAATCTGTGAACCTGCCATATGCAGTCCCTAACTTTCTGAGGCAGCTGTGAAGGCAAGAGGCCAGTAGGTGGCATAGCACACCATTAACTGGCAGAGAGAAAGCTATTGACTTTTATTTTTCACTGTGTGACCTGTTTTTCTTTGTTTTCTTTCTTCCTGCATTACAAGATGGGAGACATAAACTGTGGCCATACAGTCAAGCCACAGCTGTACCCTCTATAGTCCCACCAATTTGGCAAGAGCCAATACCAATTGCTATACACTAGAGCACCAACTACAACCATCATTGGCTAAATCTACTCTGAATTGAACTGTACAGTGAACAGAGAAACTCATCTCCTGATCATAACCACCAGGAGGCATTTGGTGACCGCCTATGACTACACAAATACACATTCATAAACTTAATATAAATATAACAACACCACAATGCCTATTAAGCAGCAGTAAATTTTTGTTTACATGAAAAACAAGACAGAGTAGCTCAAACAAATGACCAAGAAGCAGAGCTACAAGATGCTTTTGAGGAAGAAGAGGCACTGGAACTACCTGAAAAAAAATATTGAGCTACATTCAATGTTTCAAAGAAAGGTCGAGGAAAACACAAAAGAATTCCGAAAAATGTTACAAGAACAATCATATAAAATAGAAACAACATTGGAGACAATACAAAACCTGCAAACAGAAATCTGGAAATTCAGTACTAAGTTATCAGAAATGGACAATACACTGATGGTGCAAAGGAGTAGAAGTAAATCAACGGAAGCCAGATTTAGTGAGTTTGAAGATAAATTTCTCAATACTGGTTAAGACAGAATAAGCAAAAAAAAAGAATGAAAAAAATTTAAAGAAAGCCTAAGCTTCATGTAAGACAATATGAAGAGAAATATCCTACAAGTGATCGGAATTACAGACCAGGAAGAGACAAAGAAAACCACAGAAAAGATAGTCAAAGAGCTAATAGATGAAAATTTCTCTAACATCAAGAAAGATGAGATGATAAGTATTCAAGAAGCTGAACAAACCCCAAACAGGATACCTCAAAAGAAAATCACCAAGATAAATCATAATCAAGACCTCCAAAATCAAAGACAGGGAAAGAATCCTGAAAGCAGGTTGGGAAAAATGAACTTGTATAGGGTTTCCGAGGAGCGGAACTCTATTGCATCAATTCTTCTATGGTCTTCTTTATTCAACTCTCATGTACATATGAGGTTATTGAAAGTACATGGATTAGGACAGGCACAAACTGACTTCTTTGCTTTTTAACACTTTAAAGATGTCTTGTGCAGATCATTTGCCTAATGCAACACATCATTCGATTTCTTTACTGCTGTTTCCATGAGTGCTGATGGTAGATGCGAGCAAAATGAAGTCTATGACAACTTCAATATTTTCTCCATTTTAATTGATGTTATTTATTGGTCCAGTGGTGAGAATTTTTGTTTTCTTTACATTGAGGTGCAATCCATACTGAAGACTGCAGTCTTTGATCTTCATCATTAAATATTTTAAATCGTCTTAGCTTTCAACAAGAAAGGTTGTATCATCTGCATATCATAGGTTGTTAATGAATCTTCCTCTAACTCTGATGCCACATTCTTCATATAATTCAGCTTCTCAAATAATTTGATCAGTATGGTGAAAGACTATAACCCTTGTGTACACCTTTCTTAATTTTAAACCATTCAGTGTTCCCTTGTTCTGTTCCAACAACCGCTTTTTGGTCTATGTATAGGTTCCTCATAAGCACAATTAAGTGTTCTGGAATACTCGTTCTCTACAATGTTGTCTATAGCTTGTCATGATCGACACAATTGAAAGCCTTTGCATAATAAAGCACAAGTAAACATCTTTCTGGTATTCTTTGCTTTCAGCTAAAATCCATCTGATGTCAACAGTGATAGCCCTCACTCCATGTGCTCTTCTGAATCTGGCCTGAACATCTGGCAGCTCTCTGTCAATATACTGCTGCAGCCGTTTTGAATTATCTTTAGCAAAATTTTACTTGCATTCAATATTAATGATATTTTCTGATGATTTCCACATCCGTTGGATCACTTCTCTTTGGACTGGGCACAAATATGGATCTCTTCTAATCAGATAGCTATCTTCCAATTTCTTGGTATAGATGAGTAAGTGCCTCCAGTGCTGCATCTGTTGAAAGATTTCAATGTGTAATCAATCAATTCCCGGAGCCTTGTTCTTTGCCAATGCCTTCAGTGTACCTTGGACTTCTTCTTTCAGTATCATTGGGTCTTGATCGTATGCTATCTCTTGAAATGATTGAACATTGACCATTTGTTTTTGGCACAGTTACTCCATGTGTTCCTTCCAAAAATCATATACCGAGAATCATATACCCAGCAAAACTGTCCCTCAAATACAATGGTGAATTTATAATATTTCCAGATAAACAGAAATTAAATGAATTTGTAAAAACCAAGTCAATTTTACAAAAACTACTAAAGGAACTCCTTTGGACTAAGAACAAACAACAGTAGACAACAAACATACATTACAGCACCACCTAGAATTCAATCCAGATATAGAAATATCTAGAGTAAAACAAAACTGCAAGACTGAAGATAGGGAATTAGAGATATCAGTCTGTAATGAAGAAACTATAAAGCTAAAAGAGGGGAAAGTATAGCTACAGAGTACAAAATGGCAAGGAATTCAAGTAGATTTCAAGACAAAACAGACTGTTTTTATTTGGGGAAGAAATTAATTAATTACAGGATAACCTCAAAGAAACATAATATACCTTCACATCAAGAATCGAGAATCCAGAAATTAATGCATCTACATATATAGCCAACTGATTTTTGACAAAACACCTAAATATATCGCATGGGGAGGTGAGAGTCTCTTCAACAGATGGTGCTGGCAGAACTGGAAAACGATATACAAAAGACTGAAACGTGGCAAGACCTTCACCTCACACCTTATACAAAAACCAACTCAACAT
>NW_006408654.1:2885232-2893091 GCF_000296735.1 Chrysochloris asiatica
CACTGTTGGTCATTTTGACGTAACTTAGGATTTAATTTTTGGCCTATTTCCTTTTTTGTCTGCTTGTCTCACTCCACAGTCCCTGTTCAGGCCTTTTTTCTAGTTGTAAATAGTTCAGGGCTGGCTGTGGCTGTTTCGTTTTAATTGGAAACCGTCTATTTAAATTTCAAGGAGATCTGTGCGCATGCGTGGTAGAACCCTCCGAGGGTGGGCTGGGGTGCCCACTAGCTCAGGCACCCCTATAGTCACCCGAGGTGCACAGACAACAAGGAACCAATGAACAGATACCAAAAGAGAAGAATGTCCACACCTTTATCTCTTCGGTTCTGCCAGGCATCTGTGGCCACTCCGATCCTTCCCCCCGCTTGGTCTCACCCAAGATGGCGGCTCCTCGAGCTGCTGAGTGTCTCGAATTAGAAAGCAATGGATTTCTTGCTTCTGCCATAAATCCCCCCAGCTGTAAGCCTTCCAACCTTCTAAATATTCCTTTATATGTGGTTCAGAGTTCTGGGACCATCCCCTGAAACTGCTTGGTCAGGTATTCTGTGTTGTTGTTGGCGGAACTCCTTGACTGCACTTCCACCTGATCCACCATCTTGTTTGTTCTCTATCCTGTAAGAATTTTGTTGGGAAATCTTATTCCATCCAGCCTAAATTGGATGATACTGCTCCATCAGACATCTTTTTATCCCCCAAATTAAAAAAAACACACACACACCAACAACAAACACACATTTAAAAGGAACACCATATAAGTCCCTGGAGGATGCTAAACTGCTGTTTTAACATGATATAATTCAAAAGAGTGGAATTCTTTGAAAATGGTTAGATAGAAACACCACCTTCAGAAGAGGTGTTAATTGCTGTCGGGTCAGTTTTTTGAGGCTTTTAATCTTTCTCCCACTGAGTGGGACAGAGCAGTACATTGCTTATAGAGCCACTATGTTCCCCATGGATATACCTAGATGGAGGATGTGTAAAAAAAAAAACACCCAATAGCTTCAGATTTTGATATTTTGTTTAATAATGGTTTCTAATGGAGTCTTGAGGTGGTGTGTTGCTGTAGGATAAGTACTGGACTGTTAACTGGTAGGGTGGAAGTTCAAACCCACCAACAGTACCTTAGAAATCCTGTTGAGGGTAGCTGTGTGTCAGAACTGACTTGACAGCACTTAACAACTGAATGGGTTATATATGTGTTTTTTAAATCAATATTTGTTGATTTACCCTCAAACATTTTAATTTATTAAACATGCATATTTAGTACTGCATTCTGACATGAATTAGAACTCATGAGTATATAAACTTGAGCATAAATTAGACTTGTTCCTAGCTTCTATTTAGCCCACTTTTTAGCTTCTGGGGAAGGGGTTGGGCTGTAGAATAGAGATTGAGGTAGAAAGCAAAAAACTGGGAGTGCATACTAAGGTCCTGGTATTTTTTAAGCCCAATGTCCAAGATCTGGTAAAAAAAAAAAAAAAGAGGCAACAACCAGCATTCTGGAAGTTCCAGATACCATTCATATAGAATTGCCCATTTATGATTAAACTGGAGTGCTAGCGTGATGCTGTGGGATAAGCACTGGGTGCTAACCACAAGGTAGATGGTTCAAATCCACCATCCAATGTTTTGAAACCCTATACAGGGTTGCTATGAGTCTGAACTGACTTGATGGCGTTTAACATGGTTAAGTAGCATAGTGGTTAAGAATCAGTCTGCTAACCTCAAGGTTGGCAGTTCGAAACTACCAGCTGTTCCAAGGGAGAAAGATGAGTGTTTCTGCTCCAGTAAAGATTCGCAGCCTTGGAAACCCTGTGAAGGGTCATTGTGACTCTGTGGTACTTAACAACAACATGATTAAATTAGAGTAGGATAACCACCAGGTGGCACTACAACCCAGTTGAGATCTAGACAAACTTGTTTTCTCAGACGCTCAAAACCTCATTGTCAAGTAGTACATTTTAAATCAAAATGCATTGCATCTTTTTACCCTATATATGGTATTATAGTAGGCTTTTAATGTATAATATACATAAAAGTATTCACTAAAATAGAACTCATAGAGAAATGAGGTAAAATATAAACAGAAGTATGAAAATTGAAGATGCTTAGCCACAATTAGTCCAATGAACTAATGGACCACATGAACATTAGTCTTCATGACTCTGAGACCAGAAGAACTAGATGGTGCCTGGCTACGATTACCAACTGCTCTGAAAGGGATTACAGTAGAAGGACTTGGATAAAGTGGGAGAAAATATGGAACAAAACTAAAAGTCTTTAAAAAGACCAGATTTACTATTCAGATAGAGACTGGTGAAACCCTTAGAGTATGTTCTTGATCTTCTTTCAGGTCTGGAACTGAATTTATCTCCATGGTTCAAACTTTAGGTACGCAATTGAGAGGTATATATGTGGAACAACACTAGTGAGATATGTACATTTTGTTGTTAGGTACTGTTGAGTCTTCTGCACAACAGAACAAAACACTGCCCTGGTCCTATGCCATCCTCACAACTGGTGTTATGCTGGAACCTGTTGTTAACTGCCATTGTGTCAATGGTGGTGGTCTACCTTTTTTTTTTTTTTTTTTTTTATGGCTGACCCTCTACTTTTCCAAGCATGCTATCCTTCTCCAGGGACTGGTCCATCTCGTCAAAATATCTAAAGTACAAGAGACAAAGTCTTACCTTCTTCACTTTTAAGGAGCATGCTGGCTGTAATTCTGCTAAGACAGACTTGTTCTTTTGGCAGTCCATGGTACTTTCAATATTCTTCACCAATACCATAATTCAAATGTATCATCTCTGGTCTTTCTTACTCATTGTCCATCTTTCACATGTGTATGAGGTGATTGAAAATACCAAGGTTTGGGTCAGATTGTTCATTGAAGCTGTATAGAAACAACTGATTTTTGTACGCTGATCTTGTACTCTGTAACTTTACTGAATTCATTTATTAGCTGTAGTAGCTTTCTTGTGATTTTCTATATATAGGATCATATCATCTGGGAATAGAGATAGTTTTACTTCTTTCCTATTAGAATACATTCATTTCTTGCCTCATTGCACTGGCCAGAATTTCTAGTACACTATTGAATAACAGTGGTAAGAATAGGCATCATTATCTTGTTTCTGATTTTAGGGGGATATCTTACAGTCTTTCATCATTGAGTATTATGTTTGCTGCATGATTTTCAAAAGTGCCATTTATCACCTTCTGAGTTGGGACATCCCCACTTGAAAAGACACGTAGACTAACCCAGAACTACTGGGGTAACAGAAGATTCATACTGAAAGAAAGACTTGTAGGAAAAAAGCACACTGTTTGACTTTTTGAATATCAAGCAAGCTATTTGCTTTGGAAGTTTCAAGGTAAGAAAAGTCAGTCCATCAGGGAAAACCCTCTTCTAGGAGTCCTGGTGTGGTGCTGTAGGATGAGCACTTGATCATAAGGTCAACAGTTCAAATTCACCAGCTGCTTCTCAGAAACCCTATACAGGATCACTATGAGTTGGAACTGACTCAATGACATATAACAACAACAATGACAGGACTGAAACTTATGAGGAACCTCTGAGCAGTTAAGATGTAGTAATCCCCCATGGTTGTTAAGTGTTTTCGAGTCAGTTCCAACTCATAGCGACCCTATATAGGGTTTCTTAGGAGCAGAGAGTCCAGTGCTTATCCTACAGTGCTACACCAGGACTCCAAGCCCCCATGATAAGCTCGAATATAATGCATAGGGTTGCTATGAATCAGTACCTTCTTTTTTTTATTTTCTTTTTAAATGTTTTATTGTGAATTATGTGATAGTTTACATGGGAGAACATTAGTTTTACATTCATTCTATCATATATCATCTCATTGCCATGGTTACAATCCCCTCCATGCAATCCTTCTCCCGTACCCCCCAGGTCTTCAGCACACAGTCGCTCTCCCTCTCTGGATCTAAAGTCTCCAGCTGTTCCATCACTCCACGTCATCATCTCTGGCTCCATTTCAGGTATCACTGCTTCTCTGGGTAGGGTCCCGCTCTCTGCTCTTCTCCCTTGATGGTCCTAGGGACCTCCGCTCCTAGACTGAAAACTTAATCACTCCCCTCCTTGCTATAAAACATCTACCTTTACATTTCCGACCCTCACAAACAGTCCTGATAACAATTATTCACTATTGTATCACAAGAGACCTGTCTGTATTTCATTGCATCAGCTCCACCTAGTCAGATTGAATACTACTCACTGGAGATTCTACCTTCCTCCAGGCCCTCTAGATCTAGATTCCCTCTTGAAAGCTTTTAAGCCAGTCACTTCTTGCCTCTGTAGCTCCCCCACCCCCCATTTTGGGTAGCCAATGTCCAAGTTGCCCATCCCTGTCTACTCTGTGTGTGGAGGGGGTGGGAATGAATCGGTACCTTCTTGATGGTGTCTAACAATAACAATAATAACAACTGCAAAACCACTGAGAATCCTGGCCTAGCCAAGTTGACCAGAAAAAAACAAACCCTAACTATCACAGGGCATTTGTTACAGATTCACTTTCCTTATTTTTTATGCATCTTAAGTTGGGTTCTCTAGAGATGCAAAAGCAGTGAACTTATATATGTACATATACACAGACATTTAGCTAAAGGAAATAACTCACAAGTTCCAAATCTTTGAGTCACATATCAGGCAGGAAGCTTCTTCTGACTTCTGTAACTGCAGAGACTGACAAGCCCAAGATAGGTAGCTCAGGTGGCAGGCTGCTGGCTGCAAAGGTGACTCAATGAATCCCAGGTCAGCCTGGTAAGATGGCTATTGATGACTCCCAAGATTAGCAGGCAATACATCAGGCCACTGGCTCACATCTAAAGAACTGAAGGTCAGGTTCAGCCAGGTGCAGGATCCAGATTCAGTACAAAACAAGCAAGCTTTGCCAGAGTATCCACGTATATTGGAATCAAGCCACATCCCTAAGGGAAACCTCTTTTAATAGATCGGTTGCTCATAGAAGTGCTCATCTTGGAAGTTATTACATTATATCAGACATCATCATGAGGAATAACTACATCATAGGTGCCAAACAATTGAGAACCATGGCCCAGGCCAATTGACACACAACCTTAACCATCATATTGCTTAACTTCCACTTATTTTGTAATTTCCAGCTTTTCTTCTACTATTGATTTCTAGTTTCAAACTACTGTGGTCAGAAAAGATAGTTTCAGACGTTTTATGAAGTAGCATATTGTCTGTATTAGAGAATAATCTATATGTATTGGAGAAAAACACACAGTGTGCTGTTGTTGAGTGGAATGTGTTGGGTATGGTGTGATTCAAATCCTATATTTCCTTGTTAATCTTCTTTCTAGATGTTCTGTTTTTGTTGTTGTTGTTGTTATGTGCTGTCGACTCAGTTCTGACCCTATATAGGCTTTCCGAGGAGCATCTGGTGAGCTTGAACTGCTGACCTTGCAGTTCAAACTGACTTTGTAGTCTAGTGTATTAACCCACAGTGCCACACCAGAAGTCCTAGATGTCCTGTTCATTATTAACAGATATCTGCAACTATTTTTTGTAGAACTGTCCATTTTTCCCTTCAATTCTGCTAGTATTTGCTTTATATATTTTGGGACTTTGATGTATATATATAATTATTGTATCTTCTTGATTTTAATCCCCAAAATGTAATAGCACACTTTCCGCTTCTTCCATGTTCACTTCTTTCTTATTCCTTCCTGTCTTCTGCACAGTAGTCATAGAGAAATGTTTCCCTTTTGATTTCAAATCACTGATTGTTCTAAAAACTGCATACCTCTCTGATGTTATTGTTTACCTTACAGGCTTATCTATTGTTTATTGAAAGTTGGGCCCCAGAGGTGAATTCAGTTCCAGTTCTGAAGGATGTCTAATGACTATAGTTCCAGAGGTTCCACCAGTCTCTTTCAGACCATTGTTTATGATTTTGAGTTTTGTTCCACATTTTCCCCCCTCTATCTAGGACCCTCTCTTGTGATCCCTTTCAGAGACATCAGCTGTGGTATCTGGATGCCATCTAGTTCTTCTGGTCTCAGGGTCACGGAGGCTGCGTTTCATGGTCATTAGTCTTTTGGACTAATTTATTTTCTTCATTCTTTCACGGGACAAGGAGAGACCAATAGTTGCACCTTAGATAGCTGACCACAAGTTTCTTAAGACCCAGTTGCTCCTTATCAATGTGGGATATAGAACATTGTCTTTGTGAACTATATTATGCCAGTTGACCTTGATGTCCTCTGAGACCTATGTAGAATTTTTAGTTCTCTAAGCATATTTAATACTGCTTAATGTGCTTGTCTCTCAGGAGAAAGTTGAGTCTTTCTGCTTCTGTAAAGATTTACAGTTGGAACAGACTTGGTGGCACACAATCAAACCACCATACCACCAATCGACTTGTCTAGTCTGTCTGTTGCCAAGGTTATTATTTTGTGTTTCTGTCTCTTCATTTTGTTCTGCTGAATGGATCATCCTTTCCAGTTTCTTTGTATGCCTAGTGATTTTAAAAATTTAAACTGGGACCATCGAGTATTATAATTTGTTAGCATTGAGTTGCAGATTTTCCTTTTCTTCAGGGTTAATTTTTTTTTTTTTAATTAGTTGTTGAAGACTGTAGTTATCTGTCGGCTTAGTGACTTACCTTAATTATTTTTGCAATGACTGTTCTCCTTGATGTGCTTGAAAACTAGAGTCTGTCCCTCAGCCTGTTCCCAGCTAGTGTTTTATAAGCAATTTCCTTGTACTCCAATTAAAATAAAATAGAACAAAAGATTCTCTCCCATGTACTTAGGAATCAGTCCAAGGTGAAAATGCAGATTGTTATTAAGCACTTGTTGCTTACATAGTTTGTCCTGTATATGCATATAGCTTTCTCAGTTTCCTTATATACATGATGAAAGGGCTAAATTCTGCTAGAAACTCACTCCAGCACTTCTCCTTTGAATCTTAGAAGCATATTGTACACATCAATTGCCTACTTAGTACCAGGTCATTGAAGTGGCCATAACCTTCATGGGCTGTTCACCCTCTGCCCCATAAGAACTGGAGGTAGGTTAAAGTAGAAGATCACCACCCTTCAGCACCTCAGGTAACCCACAGACAGTTTTTAACAAGTATACACAACTGTCAGTCAACAAAAGCAGTCTGCTCTGCTCCTCCAGAACCAGAAAATGGTCTTTTCTTTGATAGCCTGATCTGCAGTCTGTCCCTGCTGCAGCTGCCTCTGTCACACCCACTGCTGCTGCAAAGTGGGCCTGGGGAGGCCAGCAACAGTAGAGAGAACTTTTTCTACTGTTTAAAGTTGCTTTTTTTCTAGATTTAGCTCTGGTAGCATAGTGGTTATGAATTGGGCTGTGAACCACAAGGTCAGCAGTTTGAAACTACCAGCTGTTCCGCTGGAGAAAGATGAGGCTTTCTGCTTCTGTAAAGATTTACAGCCTCAGAAACCCTGTACAGGGTCGCTATGAGTTGGAACCAACTCCACGGCACATAACAACAACAGTTTTCTGATTGCTATTTGGAGTCTTGGCGTGGTGCTATAGGATAAGCACCAGGCTCTTCTTAACCACAATGTCTACACTTCAAATCCACCAGCCACTCCTTGAAACTCTATACAGGGTCACTGTGAGCCAGAACCGATTTGACAGCAAGCACGTAAAAACAATAACAATTTAAAATCTAGCTAGTATGAGTCTATTAATGTTTTGTTTAATTGCTTTTGTTAATTGTTGATAGCCTAGAGGGAAGGAAATGTAAAATTGCTCACACTGTCATCTTACAAAAATCCTATGTAACTCAATTTTGAGTCAAAATCTTATATGATTCCTCTATACCAAAAATGACA
>NW_006408654.1:2897053-2898475 GCF_000296735.1 Chrysochloris asiatica
AAAAAAAAAAATCTTATATGACTTGTTAAGTGCTGTTGAGTCGTTTCCAACTCATAACGAGTCTGTATAGGGCTTCCAGGAAGCGGCTGGTGAGTTTGCATCGCCTACCTTGTGGTCCAGAGCATTATCCGGTGGCGTCACACCAGGACTCCAAATATGACTTGTTGTTCAGTGCCGTTGAGTTGGTTCTGACCCATAGAGACCCTGTATAGGATTTCTGAGGAGTGACTGGTGAGCTTGAACCACCCACCTTGCGGTTCCAACTGACTTTGCGGTCCAGTGCCTGCAGCATCACACCAGGACTTGGTATAAGTTAAATAGTATCTAAAACCCTAGTTATATATAGGACAATCTGGGAAAATTAGCTTTTTTTTCTTTCTAGAAAGTCATACAAGAAGGGAGCTGAGAAAAAAACAAACATTTTTTTTTTGATAAAGGAAACCAGGGTAAATTGCTTCAATTTGATGAACTTGACCTATACTCATGGAGGTTGTTGTTAAGTGCTGTCAAGTAGATTCCAACCCATAGCAACCCTGTATAAGGTTTCCAAGGAACAACTGGTGAGCTTGAACCACTGACCTTGCAGTTCAAACTGACTTTGCTGTCTGGCACATTAACTCACAGTGCCATACCAGGACTCCAATACTCATGGAGGTAGTAGCTCTAAATACCAACAGAGAGGGAAGGAGTCTTCACATCAAGTATCAATCAATCCTATCCTTTCTATATGCAAGGTAGATAGGGAGGGCAACTTATGACACTGACTACCTAAAATGAGAGGGCGATAAAGGCACTAAGTGACTGACTTACCAGGTTTCAAGAGGGAGTTTAGTTTAAGAGTGTGCAGGGGAAAATAGAGTCCCCACTGAATAGTTTTCGTCTTGTCTAGATGGGTCTGGTTAAAAGAGATGGGGATAAGATTCTTAGGATTCAATAGTGAGTAATTGTTATCACAACTAATTGCCACTGTCACAATTGTAAAGGTAGAAGTTTTGTAACAAAAATGGAGGAGCAGTTAATCTTACAGTCCAGAAACAGAGGACCCTAGGACCATCAAGAGAGAAGAGCACAAGCAGAATGCAGGACCCTATCCAGAGAAGCAGTGACATCAGAGATGGAGGCAGAGATGGGGATGTGGAGCAACTGAGGACTCTAGATTCATGGAAAGAAAGGAACTGAGAGCTGGTGGCCAGGAGGCAGACTTGCAGAAGCGCCCTTTGGTGGTATAAATTATTATATATGCCTGAGTGTTTAAAAAAAAAAAAAAAAAAGGAACTAAAATGATTAGAAATACTGTTAATCATTGAGAAATACAATGATTATAATCATTGTAATGAAATGAAGTATATGATTTGTTGGAACGTAAAACTGATGATCTACCCTTTAAACTTTCGCTCAATTCACAATAAAAATTTTAGAAAA
>NW_006408654.1:2899415-2900666 GCF_000296735.1 Chrysochloris asiatica
GTAGGTCAAGTTCATCAAATTGTATCAGATTACTCTTTTTTTTTTCCTTTCTTCTTTCTTCTTCTAGCCAAGTTCTAATCATCCAGCCATTGAAGCCAGGTCAAATGGGTATTATCTACAAATGTGGGTATTCTTGTGCATATCCACTCGCTTCTTATCAGCTGGACGCTTCACTCTCCACTCTAGTCCTCTGTGGCTATGTCACTTACTCTGGGCCCAGAGTCCCCAGGTCTTGCCATACTGCTGGCCAACCAGGTCTCTACCTGGGTTCACAGGAGTCTATTGACCATGGTAGGACTTAGCTCATAGCTTCATTGCTGTTTTTTTTTTTTCCCTCTTCCCCTTATCAGTGACCAACATGGTCACCAGTCTGACCGCATGCCTGCTCGTGTATTCCCCTTGAGTCTTAGTCTTGGAAGGGTGTTTGCCCTGAGGGTAGGCTGACTTTTTACTGGAACAATTTCCCAGTTTGATCTTCCAGTTATGAACTGCATATCATCAGTGTCTATTTTGAAACCCAGATCATTAATTTAATTATTCATTTCAGTCATCAAAATTTTAAATTGTCAAATATCTAGTTAAACCTTGTAAATGAAACATTTTCTCCTGCCTGTCTGAAGGCATTAATTTTGCTTTTCAAAAGTCTTTCTTCTATTATTGATTGTAGAAATGGTACCTCTCTCACAGTGATATATTTTCACAAGTGATGACTGTTATCTGCTCAGTTTTGTATTTTAGAATCTTTGTTCACTTTGCCTGTTTATTTACTATGGCCATCCTCAGCCAATCTGGGGACAAGGAAAAGTATTTGACAGGCTAGGGTGTGTTGGTAGCTCATCTTTAAAGTGTGGGAGACTCTTGTTCTTGCTGGCATCTATAACTCCCTGAGCCATAATGTAAAACAAAATTGGAAGGAGAAAGAAGTTGGTTAGCCTAACTATTCTAAATTTATTTTTCAAATTACTATCTCTTACCAATGCTCCAGTGTCCTCTTTCCCACTTCTTGATCTGATAACTGTGAATTTATTACATCCTCCTAACTGCTTCTATCTTTGTCTTAACTACCTTCTGCATATGATTTGATCCAAACTTTGCTTGCATTTTGCTTTTAAAAACCTGTTCTTATATGAATTCTGTCTTTTTTCTACATTTTTGGAAATACACGCTCTGATTGGTGACCACACGCATCACCGATAGGGGGAAGTGGGGTAAAAGCAGCAATGAAGCGGCAAGCTAAGCCTTACAATGTTC
>NW_006408654.1:2902546-2903863 GCF_000296735.1 Chrysochloris asiatica
TCCTCATTTCTTCCATTTGCTTTAGCATCTCTATGCTGGAGAGCAAGTTTCAGTGTCTTTTCTGACATCCAGTTTGACCATTTCCTTCTTTCTTCTCTTCTTGCTGACTTTTTGCTTTCTTCCTGTGTGATATTCTTGATGTCATCCCACAATTCTTCTGGTCTTTGGTGTTTAGTGTTTAATGTATCCAATCTGTTCTTCAGATGACCTTAAAATTTAGGTGGGATATATTCAAGGTCATATTTTGGCTCTCGTGGCCTTGTTTTAATTATTCTCAGCTTCAGTTTGAATTTGCAAATGAGCAATTGATGGTCTGTTCCACAATCTGCCCCCTGGCCTTGTTTTGACTGGTGATATGGAGCTTTTCCATTGTTTCTTTCTGCAGATGTAGTCAATTTACTTTCTATGTATTCCATCTGGGGAGGTACATGTGTATAGTTGTCTCTTATGCTGTCTAAAGAAGGTATTTGAAATGAACAAATCATTGATTTTGCAGAATTCTATCATGCAATCTCCAGAATCATTTCCATCACCAAGGCCATATTTTCCAACTACTGATCCTTCCTCTTTGCTTCCAACCTTTGCATTCCAATCACCACTAATGATCAATACATCTGGATTGCAATGTCTGTCAGTGTGTCATACTGTGGTGGCTTGTGTGTTGCTGTGATTCTGGAAGCTATACCACTGATATTTTAAATACAGCAGGGTCACCCATGGTGGACATGTTTCAGATGAGCTTCCAGATAACGATAGACTAAGAAGAAGGTGTGATGAACTACTTCTGAATATTTAGTCACTGAAAACCTTATGAATAGCAGAGAAACACTGCCAGATATAGTGCTAGAAAATGAGCCCCTCAGGTTGGAAGGCACTCAAAATGTGACTGGGGAAGAGCTGCCTCCTCAAGCAGAGTTGACCGAGATGACATGAATGGAGTAAAGCTTGTGGGAGAAAAGCCCACGGGACCTTCATTTGCTGATGGGGCACAACTCAAAATGAAGAGAAATAGCTGTAAACATCCATTAGTAATCAGAACACAGAATGTATGAAGTTTAAATCTAGGAAAATTAGAAACTGTCAAAAATGAAATGATAGGACCACTACTGTAAAAGACTAAGAAAAAGAAATTATACTAAAAGGGGGTAGGGGGAAGTCTTTGTAGGTTGTTGGGAAGTTGGTGATGGGTGGGGAGAGGGCGGAGCACAGGGTGGGGATTGGACACAGGAGATCTTGGGTGCTAGGGAGGAGCGCAATATACAGGGAGGGAGAGGGAAGGGGAGAAATGGGGCAGATGGGAGAACAATTGGGCATGTT
>NW_006408654.1:2908091-2918140 GCF_000296735.1 Chrysochloris asiatica
AAGAATCCTCTACCCAGCAAAGCTGCCAATCAAATACAATGTTGTATTCAAAACATTCCAGGATAAACAGAAGCTAAGCTAAGGGATTTTGCCAAAGCCAACCCTGCTATGAAAAACATCCTAAAGGAAATTCTGTGGACTGAGAACCAACAAGAACGGACAACAACTACAGAATGACGTATGTGGCAGCATCACCCTGAACTCAATCGACAAATGGAATAGTCAAGAACAGAATAAAATTATAAGAACAGAGGTTCTGGGAGGTCAGTATATGATCAAAACAATTACAGTATGAAAGAAGGTAAACAAGGAGGAACAGAGATCCAGGTTGGTTGAAGGTCAGGTAGACTACAGGATAAAAAAGACTGTCTTAAATAGAGGGAAGAGTTAATGGAATATAAGGTAACCACAACAGTGGGGTTGGGGTGAGGGGTTTAGTCTGGGTGTTGGGGAGGCCAATACAAGAAGGGGGAGGAGGCAGAAGAACAAGATAGATAGGAGAACATTGAGACAGCTTTACATGGCCTAAGTGGGACAGAGGTAAATAGTGATGCATGCTCAACCTTGGAACAATAGGGCTCTGTGACAGATGGATCTAAGCATAGTTTGAAGAGGGGAAATAATACGAAAATGCTTGACTGTCTTATGAATATTGGTTTCCCTTGCCTACGATTGTAAAATAGACACCTGAGTAGGATAGATAGGAATGTTGGGAAACATGATTACAGAAAACTCGTAAGCCTGTCTTCAGCCTATAACTGATTGGAATATCTAAAAGGGGTTCTAGAACTTGCCCAGTGAAATAGGCTTCGTGCAAAGCCTTTGCAGAGTATAGGACCTTAAGTGGAATCCTGAGTCCCATCTAGAATCTTATGAGGTTGGACTTCCCCACTAGCAAGTACAAGCAGACCAGCCTGGAACAGCTAGAGCAACAGAAAATACATCTTCAAACAAAGATCATCAGGAAAAACTCAAAACAAAAATGTCAGCATGACTGGCTACTACAAGAATAAGTAAGCTATTCACCAGGAAGACATCAAGGCAAGCAATCAAGTTCCTCAGGACAAACTCCCCTCTAAGACTGAAACTCAAAGGGAACACACAAACAGGTATGTAAGTTTGCTGGCAACCACAGTGGTCTACTGGTGAATGGAAGAGGGGGAAAGGCAGCAATGAAGAAATGGGCCGAGTTCAACCACAGTGCATTGACTCCTGTTGACCTGGAGATGAGAGACAGAAGAGGAAGGACTGGTTGGTCCAAAGTGTGGTGAGACCTGGGGACACTTGAGCCTATGGACAAGGACATAGCCACAGAAGGCTAGAGCTTGAGACTGAAACATCCAGCTGATATGAAGTGATGGGAGATGCACAAGAACACTCAAACTTGCACACAGTACCCATTTGACGTAGCCTCGATGGCTTGATAATCAGAACTCAACTAGAGGAAGATAAAAAAAAAAATTTTTTTTTAATAAAGGAAACAAGGATAAATTGCTACAATTTGGTGAACCTGACCTATACTCATGGTGGTAGTAACTCTAAATACCAACAGAGAGGGAAGGAGCCTTCACATCAAATATGAATGCTATCCCCTCTGTATACAGGGTGGATAGGGATGGGCTTAGACATTGGCTACCTAAAATGACGGGATGATAAAAGCATGAAATGACTGGCTTACAGGTTTCAAGAGGGAGTTTAGTTTAAGAGTATGGAGGTGGGTGGGGGAAAGAAAGAGTCCCACTGAATAGCTGTCATCTAGTTTAGATCGCTCTGGTGAAAAGAGATGGGGGTAAGATTTGTATGATTCAATAGTGAATAGTTGTTATGACTAATTGCGACTGTCACAATTGTAAAGGTAGAAGTTTTGTAATAAAAACAGGGGAGTGGTTAATCTTACAGTCCAGAAACAGAGGACCCTAGGACCATCAAGGGAGAAGAGTACAAGCAGAATGTGGGACCTTATCCAGAGAAGCAGTGACTCTAGAGACAGAGGCAGAGATGGGGACATGGAGACGGGGAGTGACTGAGAACTTTAGATTCATGGGAATAGAGGGACTAAGAGCTGGTGGCCAGGAGGCAGACTTGCAGAATATGCCCTTTGGAGGTGTAAATTATTATATTTGCCTGAGTGTTGGTTTTTTTTAAAGCTAAAATGAATAGAGAGAAATACTGTTAACTGATGGTACATGGAGGGGATTATAATCATTGTAATGAAACAAGGTGTATGATTTATTGAATGTAAAACTGATGATCTGCCCTGTAAACTTTCACTCAATCCACAATAAAAAACTTAAAAAAAAAAAAAGCAATCCAGACCAGTCCTGAGGTACAACGCTGTCTGTGATAGGATAATATCCATGGGCCTACAGGGAAGACGGCACTTCACAACAACAACAACAACAGGGAAGATCAGTTAATACCACTATTATTCAAATTTACACAACAACCACTAAAGTCAGTGAGGATGAAATAGAAGAATTGTAGCAACTTCTTTAATCTGAATTGATCAAACATGCAGTCAAGATATTTTGATCATTGATTTCTATATATCTGACCTCATATACCCATTGCCGTTGAGCCAGTTTTGACTCAGTGTCCTTATAGGACAGGGTAGAAGAATTTCCTTGGATTTCTGAGGTTGTAAATATTCTGGAAGTAGACGGTTTCATCTTTCCTGGAAGAGTGGCTTTGGAGTAGCAGGCCAATGCTTAACCTACTGTGCCACTAGGACTCCTTAACCTCATATTAGGATACGAAATCCATTAATTTCTCTAAGTGGAAGTCTGTGAGAAATCCTTATCCTTGTCCCACCTGGTTCCATATTTAATTGCTCATTCAATTCTTCTGGGCTCCTAAAATAATTTTAATGTCCATCTTTCGTCTGTTGCCCAACTGCTACCATCTCAAGGTTGCTTGGGTGTCTATTGTGTACCTGGTACTGTGTTAGGCACTGAAGGGGAGTAGGACTTTGAACTAAAGTGGCCGGAACGTTCGTTCCCTGGACTGGCCTGCGGGACCACAGCCATGGCTTATGCTACCGACAAAATTTGTGAGCACTCTGAAGGTTGCATTCCATTTACTTGACTCAAATGTTTAAGGAAAGATCCCACCCTTGTTTGGTGTGGGCTTTAGTTATTTTTCCTAAGCAGGTGTGGCTGTTAAATGAAGAAGTATGTGAAAAGCTAAAAAAGGCGGCGGGCAGAGAAAATTTTCGTCTTTAATACCAAATAACTTTCCCCTTGATCGGTTTCTCGAAGTGTTGTATTAGAACAAGTAGGATCAGCATCATTAGAAATTAAAATTGTATGGCCTCACTCCAGATCTGCAGAATCTTAAATGCTGGGGGTGGAATGTTTGTTTTAACTAGCCTTCCAGATGATTCTGATCCACACTCAAGTTCGAGAACTAATGTGCTAAACTCAGGAGTTCTGGAACCGCTGTAGGTAAGTACCTGGGACGGCTAACCACAAGGTTTGCAGTTCAACCCACCAGCTGCTCTACGGAAGAAAGGTGAGGCTTTCTGCTCCCATAAAGAGTTGCAGCCTTGGAAATCCTGTATGTGGTCACTATGAGTTGCAATCGCCTCAGAGGATATGAAAGTCATCTTTAGACTTGGGGTGAGGAGGCAGTGGTACGTCTGGGCAGCTGTGCGCGGTAGAGATAACGAACGTTGAGGCAGCGGCTGGCCACTTCTCAACACTAGCAACTTCTCTACCATCCTCCAGCTGAATGTTAGCTCTAGACCTCGAATCTTCTCTCCTGGGTTGTTGTTGTTAAGTGCCGTCGAGTCGATTCCGACCCATAGCAACCCTGTATAGGGTCTCTGAGGAGCAGCTGGTGAGCTTGAACGGCCGAATTTGCAGTTCAAACAGCTTTGCAGCCTGGCCTATTTAACCCACAGCGCCACACCCGGGACTCCTCTCTCCTGGGTGCAGCAGTCAAAACCTGGAAAGCGGAGTTAAGAGCTTGCTGGCCCGGGTGTCGGCTGGGCATGCGTAGTGGCGTGAGTGCAGCGGCTAGGCAGCCGCGGCGAATAGCCGCAAAGCGGAGCTGCAGGTGCCAGAAGCCCCAGCGGGAGCGGCGGACTGGTCGGCGGGACTGCCCCGATCAGGTACGGGTCTTGACGATGGGGTCGACTGGAAGGCGGATCAGACAGAAAAGTTCTTGCCTGGTGCGCAGCGTTTTGGGGGTGATCTGTTTCGCGCGCGCGCGCGGCGTCTCCCTGTTCCGGGCCATGCAGTGCGGCCCCCGCCGACCTCGGTGCGCGCTTGTGCAGAGTAGAGGAGGCAGGTAGTTCAGGCAGGTGTTAGTCGTGTATTTATGCTGTTGTAAGCAGGAAGCCCGAGGACTACATTATAATGCATAAAGTTGTGTACCGGTTAACTTTGCTGTTTTTCTCTTTTGTAAACTTTGGATGGCTGCTGGCGAGGCTTTCCGATCCAGTGTGTTTCGCTTGAATTCTGTGACGAATTTATTTACCTTTGGCCTTTAGATATATACGATCAATGAATAGGGCTGGAGTGAAATCGTATCTGTGATTTCTGGTCTTGATGTCTTTTTGGGAACAGGGGGCTTCTGGATGCGGCATAAAAAAAAGGTCAGCTTTGTGCGAATTTCATAGTCAAGAAGGGAGCGAGCTATCCACGTTTCGACTGCATTTCAAGCAGAGTTAACTACAATTTCAGATTCTCTCCCCACCACCACCTTTCTGCATTAGTGTTGTTTTAGGTAGCATTTGATGCTATCAAAAAGAAACAGTTTTTAGGTAAGTAAGGGTTCTTTACTTTCTCCACATCGTTTAACTTGTTATATTTCATATGAAGCTATGGGATGGATACATTTGTATGAGACTAAAGCTGGCCTTGTGGGTGTATGCGTTGGACTGCAAGGTTGGTTTGAACCGCAAGGTTGGCGGTTCAAGCTCAACAGCTGCTCATTAGAAACCCTATGCAGGGGTCACCATGAGTTGGAACTGACTCATTGGTACTGAACAACACGAAGGATGTGGTGCACAAATTTCTTTGATAACCTGAGAGCCATAAGTGAAATTTCAGGCCAGAGGACGCATGCAGAATATTAACTGGTGTCACAAAAGTAAAATGTGCTTTTGCCCCCACCCTTTATTTCCAAATCCCCTTATTTTCAATTGCATTACATAGAGAAATTTTATAGTAAATTTATGGTGTGGGAGGTATACACAACTATAGAAATAATAAGTATGGAAAATAAATTTTAAGTTCAGGAAGAGAAACCTACGTAGAAAGGGAATACAGATACCTCATCCTGCCCCCTTCCCCCCTTCAATGATGAATGTTTTAATGGCAGATATAATATACAGCTACTCTGGAAAGATGAGGCTTTCGACTCCCGTAAAGATTTACACCCTCGGGAATCCTGTACAGGCTCGCTATGGGTCGGAACCGACTCGATGGCACTTAACAACAACAGTCTAGTTTTGGATTGTAGGGACCTACGAGGTCAGCCAGTTCAACTGCTTCAGTTTACAAATGAGAAAACTGAGACCCTGGTGGTTAAGTGACTTGCCGGTTGCTGCCTGATTTTCAGGCTCTTTTTACTATCCTTTGTGGATACTATCCTCCCAGTTGTTTAGATTATTAAGCTTTCTTTTTCTTGTCTGTCTCCTTATATTCTTTGTATAGTCTGGCTTAAGGAAATTAGTTGTTCCTGCTAATAATCTTAACCAGTACTCCGTAAACACCTTTCAAAATGTACCTTCTCATTTAAGCCCCACTTCACAATCTGCTGGATTTGAAACTGCCCTTCTTGCCTGCCTCAGTCCTGTTAGGTCCTGGACCTATAGTGCCTGTCTGTCACCCTCTTTCATTCCCCATTGAATTCCTACTTAGCTATAAGTTGGAGTTTATGTATGACTTATTCCTGGACGCCTTCCTTCACTGCTGTGGGTAGAAATATTTAACGCTTGCATTTTCTGAACCCTATAGCATTTATTTAAAGGAGCTCTGGTAGCGTAGTGGTTATGAATTGGGCTGCGAACCTAAGGGATAGCAGTTCGAAACTACCAGCTGTTCCGCGGGAGACAGATGAGGCTTTCTGCTCCTGTAAAGATTTACAGCCTCGGAAACCCTGTACAGGGTTGCTATGAGTGTGGAACCGACTCCACGGCACATAACAGCAACAACATAGCATTTATTTAAGGAGCTCTGGTATCATAGTGGTTACGAATTGGGTTGCAAACCTCAAGATGAGCAGTTCGAAACCTCCAGGTGTTCCGCGGGAGAAAGATGAGGCTTTCTGCTCCAGTAAAGATTTACAGCCTCGGATACTCTGTACAGGGTCGCTATGAATCGGAATCGACTCCTTGGCACATCACTACCATCACCACCATGCGTTTATTCCTAGCGTCTCTGCTGCTAGTTTCCCCCTTGTGCATGGTATCCCAAAGCTTATTTTAGTCTAGGTAGAATTTTCTGATCAGTGTGTAAGCTCTTGTAGATTAAAGCCAGTGATTTAGACATCCCATTCAGCTCTAAGCACAAAGTGTGTCTTCATTCACTGTGTGTGGGAGTGAAGTATGGATAGATTCGTGAAAGGATTTGACATGGGTAATCTGTAATATGGGGGAGACCACATTAGAGCTAGATCAAAGACAGTGTCCAAGTCAAGCTAGCCAGGCAAGGCGATAGTCAGATTCTAATGTTTTGAAGAGCACAGATCAGCTAGGGAAGTACCAGAGACTGGGGTAAAGTTAGAACAGGGAGAGTTGCCCAGGGCCCACATTAAGTTTATGGCCCTAGTTGCAGAGTGGAAAACAGAGATTTAAGAAATGGCGAAAAGGAAAAACCGTTTGGTCAAAGAAACAGAAAAGGAAGGACATGTTGTAAAGTACTTTAGTTTCAGGCTTTAGTATTAATGAATAGCTTATAATGTTTAGCTTTATCTTGTAAGTACCTACAAATGTGGCATTTTCACTTTCTGTCTTAGTTATTGGTACTAACTCTCTGTGAGATAATCTTTAGTCTCTCACAATGCATATGAGGTTATTACAATATTAGACACTCAATAATTATTGTGTGGACTTCTGTTGTGGCACTGTAGGGTCAGCATCAGTCTGTGAACACAAGGTCAACTGTTCAAACCCGCTAGCTGCTTCTTGGAAACCCTGCCTATACAGGGTTGCTAATGAGTTGGAACCGACTTGATGACTTAACAGCAACAACAGTTACTGCATGAATGGATGTCTTAAATAAATGATTATCATTGTGTATTTTGGCATAGGGAGGGGGGGCATTTAGGATCTTAGAGTGATAATGTAGCCTACTAGCCAGCCCCTCCGCTCATTGTGTAGAAGATGGACTGAGATGTGCTTAATTCAGCTACATAGTGGCTTGGCCAGAAGTTCTGCTCAGGTTACCTCACTTGTATCTCACAGCTTAGTTCAGTAACCCTTCCTTCTCAGGGTGGTAGGCCCCAGTATTAATCTGAGTTGGCAGCAGGGCAGTCCAGTTTGAGATGTGCTGTGGAAGAAAACCCCTCACGGAGTGCTGTAAGGGAGGATGCCTGTGTCATGGGAAATGATGAGACACAAGGGATGACTGGCTAACTTAGGTTTGAGTACACAGTGAGGAGGGGTGAGGCAGAGGGCCTGGGAATCTACACATGGGAATTTGAGGAGGAGAATGGAAAGGTCATAGTAGCTGTTTATGGACAGAAGACACAAATGGGTGGCGCCTAAAGTCCTTCAACTGTGAATGTATTTGGGAGGGTCAATCTACACTACCAGGAGATGTGAACTATGGTCTTGAAAAGGGTGGTACCTAAGGGTGTTTATAACTTAGGGACATGATAGTAGGGTTAAGAAAGATAGAACTGTGACCAGCATTTGTACCTGGAAAAATAAGACTTTCAAAAAGCAGTGTTTTGGGAAACTCAAAATCCTGGTTCAAGGAGGTAGTTTGGAATAATTGTTTACTTGGAACAGATGTTGCAAATAGCCATTTGCAAATCAAAACACAGCCTTTCCACTGAGTTAGATGACAGGAGCTGGGGACAGCACATCCTGACAGCATATCCTTCCCAGTGACATACACCAGCACCTGGTGGTTATATAGGAAGGCCAGTGATGCCTGCTCTTATAAAAATGACAGGAAGAGACATTGGAGAATGAGACGTTAAAGGGAGAAGCAGAGAACTTGAGAAATTGGTAGGG
Organism: Chrysochloris asiatica; assembly: GCF_000296735.1. NCBI lineage: Eukaryota > Metazoa > Chordata > Mammalia > Afrosoricida > Chrysochloridae > Chrysochloris > Chrysochloris asiatica. Next base: position 2,916,280 of record NW_006408654.1, read on the forward strand.
AAGGGAAGAGTTGGTCTGGATTTCGTTTTTTTTAAACCATGATACTAGTTTTAAATTAATTGCACCATCCAAATGCAAAATTAGAAATACACTAATGTTAATGCTATATACATTTTTTAAAATGTCCAAATATTAAATTTCTGTTGTTGTTAAGTGCCATCGAGTCAGTTCTGACTCACAGCGACCCTGTATAGGGTTTCTGAGGGGCGACTGGTGAGTTTTAACCACTGGCCTTGCTAGAGATTATTGTATTTCTTTGGAGGATTTTGGGTTAATAGAAATTGTTTGGCCTCTCTCCCATTCAAGTGACACCCAGGGCATGTACCTTTCTTGCCATACCTTGGATTCTCCTCTGATTAGGGGTCCAAGAGTAAAGGCTCACCTCAGACAAAGCCAAGGAGACAGGTCCTCTGTCCTTGGACAAGTTGGCTCTGGGTTTTCTTTCTTTCTTTTTTTTAGTTTTTTATTGTGAATTGGGTGAAGATTTACAGAGCAGATCATCAATTTTATATTTAACAAATCATACCCATTCTGTTTCATCTCACTGATTGCAATTCCCTCAGTGCAATGTCACTTACCCACTTCCCCCTTGTGTTATCTGTTCCCATTCCTCCTCCTCCTTTCCTAACCCATCTGAACTTTGTCCTTGGGTAAAGGGTTGATTATGCTAAGATGTGCGTACTTCCCTAGTGTTATGGTTCCCCTTATAGACTTGTTTATTGTTTGGCTGAAAATTGAGCCATGGGGTGATTTCAGTTCCAGACCCGAAAACTGCCTAAGTAAGGGTCATCCTAAAATTATTTAAAAAAAAAAATTATACAGACTCTTTATTAAGTCTTAAACAAAAGTAAAGACAAACATGGACCCTGAGTAAAGGAAATCATAGACGCCATGATGAGTTTCCAAAGTTGTATCTCCACGTGATGACCTGTTTTAGAGGGCACAGAGAACAATGGAATCTCCCCTCACCACCATAACTAATGGGCAGCAACCATGTATCACATACGTATGCTGCCCCTACAGAAAGCAGGGAAGAGACTTGTAGATAGGAAAGCTTACAGCCTCTGATGCTCTTAGAGTATAACATCACAATGGTGGTGGTGGTGGTGGTGGTTGTGGTTATGTGCCGTGGAGTCGGAAACGACTCATAGCAACCCTGTACAGGGCTTACGAGGCTGTAAATCTTTATGGGAGCAGAAAGCCTCATCTTTCTCCCATGGAACTGCTGACCTTAAGGTTCGCAGCCCGATTTGTAATCACTACACTACCAGACAACCATTAATGGATGTGTCTAGGAATGCTGGGAAAGGGAAGTGACCCAGTATGCTGTTTCTAACTCTGGCAGTTCAGAATTCAGAGGTGCATGAGATATCCTAGAGCTTTTTTTTTTTTTTAATGTTTTATTGTGAATTATGTGATAGTTTACATGGGAGAACATTAGTTTTACATTTATCCTATTGTATATTGTTTCATCTCCATGGTTACAATCCCCTCTATGCACCATCAACCAACCTCAGGGTGTACTCTGCAAGCCTGCCCCCTGGGTTGTCAGCTCACAGTCCCTCTCCCTCTCTGGGTGTGAAGTCCCCAGCTGCGCCATCTCCCACGTCATCATCTCTGCCTCCATCTCTGGCGTCACTGCTTCTCTGGGTAGGGTCCCACTCTCTGCTCTTCTCCCTTGATGGTTCCAGGGACCTCTGCTCCTAGACTGCAAAGTTAATTAGGCCCCTCGACTGCAGAGTTAATTAGGCCCCTCCTTGCTACAAAACGTCTACCTTTACATTTCAAACCCTCACAACATTCCTGATAACAATTATTCACTATTGTATCACAAGAGACCTATCTGTATTTCTTTTCATCA
>NW_006408654.1:2919480-2969224 GCF_000296735.1 Chrysochloris asiatica
TAGCAGCACTATTTACAATAGCAAAAAGATGGAGACAGCCAAAGTGCCCATCAACTGAAGAATGGATAAACAAACTGTGGTACATGCACACAGTGGAATATTATGCTACCTTGAAGAATAACATGTAAGCCACCGCATAACATGGATGAACCTTGAGGACATTATGTTGAGTGAAATATTCAGTCACAACGGAGAAATACTGCGTAGGACCAATAGGTTTAAGGTGGTAAAACTCCCAACCTTCTACGAACTAAACTTTAATCTGAGAAACAAAACAGAATAGTAGGGATGGATCTGTCTGGGTTTTTTTGTTTTTAATGTCAATTTTTTATCTGCTTTTATCCTTGAAGTATTCCTGGAGACAGAGATAGTACTGTATCTCTGGGTACATCTTTAGTCAGGCTATTTCTGCTGTACCTTCACATTTCTAGGGACAGGGAGTAAAACGAAAGTGGGGAGGTGACTTAGTTGTAATCTAGAGACACTGTGGAGGTGGGGTGGGGATCTGGAGTTGGGGATGGGAAACTCACTTGGCTCATTAATCTAAGGAGTTAGGAGAGATCAGATTTGCAAGGATTTGTTCTCTAGGGCAGTAGGATCCAATGTTGGAATATCTGTGGGCCTAGACCTAACCCAGATCTCAGGCCTTTGAACTATGACCAAAACCTCCAGGGAGAATTTAGCTCTGAACACATTTTCTCTGAATGTGCTGAAGTCAGTCTGGATTAGTTAGAGGTGGATGTAGATACTTCTGGAAGGCTCAACTCAAAAGCAGTAACTCGGAGGTAGGCCCCAGGTTTGGCCAGCTATCTGATCTAGCACTTTGGCTGTGAGAAAATGCACCCTCGTCCTCCCTGGACCTAATTATATAGGCAGCCCACTGTCTCTCCAGAGTCTCTTGCCCTCTCTCTACTGCCTGAGCTCTCTTTCCATATCTTGGTTCTGCTTCACCAACCCCTGAGCTGGTTTAGTGCAGTCCCAGGGTCTGTGCTCTGGATGTAAAAGAAGGGCTGCCTGCTCTTGGTCTTCACCTGTGATTGTCTCAAACATGCAAGTGCTCCTCAAGTCACCCAGCTCTTTCCCTGAACAGAGGTCGGAATCAACATTTTACTCTGCATGATGGTGGACATCTGGGAGAAGGAGGGCCTTTGTGTAGCATATGGGTATATTGGTTATAAAATAGTTACATCATTTTGGTTGCTGCTAAGTTTGCTGCCATATAAGATCATATGAGATATGAGACAATGTTGACTTTGACCATCTTATTTCTTTTCACTACTGTGTCTGTAAGTGCCTGTTGGCCATTTTTGGTGAGAAACATGTAGCATGGACTTCTATAAAAGCAAGGTGTTTTTTTAGTAATGTTGAAGATACAGAAGGAACAAGAGTTAGAGTGATGATGAGAGCTTTTCTCTTATTTAAAACATTTGTTTCTTTAGGAAACAAGGACAGTTACAGTTTGTTCGTAAATCCAGTTTTGATGGGGACTCTACACCAAAGAAGCTAAACCCACTGCCATCGAATTGATTCTGACTCACAGTGACCCACATGACTGAGTAGAACTGTCCCACAGGGTCTCCTAGGCTGTAATTCTTATAGAAGCAGACTGCCACATCTTTTTCCTGTAGAGCAGTTTAAGCACTGTTCTACTAGGTCTCCTTGAAGGCGACTTACGATCTTACAATCTAAATTTTTTCTGACTAATTTGAGCAGTTCACAGCTGTATTTGGATAACTCATTGCACACATGCATATTTCCTTCATAAGATCCAAACTGACTAAAAAGACTTAGGAGATTGTCTTATAAGATGGTTAAGGTGGCTGAACACTAGCAAATCAGAAGAAGCGAGAGGGCTTCTTCATGATAAAAAGGAAAAGGTTTGGGGTGTGGTTGACTGGGGAAACATGAAATATTAGCCCAAACCAGATTTACCTACTCTATTTGAGCAACACAAGGAACCCTGGTAGTGTAGTAGGTTAAGCATTGGGCTTCTAACTACAAGGTCAACTGTTCGAGTCTACCAACTTCTCTGTGGGAGAAAGATATGAGACTTTCTGCTCCCTTGTAGCCTCAGAAACCCTATATAGGGTCACTATGAGTCAGAACAACTACCGCCATCACCACTGAGAAATACAATAAGTTAAATTGCTTAAAGCTCCAGTTTCAGGAAATAACATGGTAGATATGAAAAATGATGAAAGCATCTTCAATTTGGTAGAGAGACAAGAAATGGGAGATTTTCACAGTACTTGTGTGGTGCTGGAGGATAATGCACTGTACTATAAGGTTGGTTTGAATCGCAGGGTTGGTGGTTCAAACTTACCAGTTGTTCCTCAGATACCCTATTTAGGGTGAGTACCGACTCGATGGCACTTAACACCACTAACAATCGTCAAAATAAAATTTAGGATGAATCTGAGTTTAAAACATTAGTAAATGTTGTGTAGAGGATCAGTCATGTTAATTACACTCTGGACCAAGGTCTACTTGTGTAAACCTTCCCCCTACAATTAATGCCTATATCCATGGGTCCCTCTGCATTCCACCAATAAGAAGAATAAACCTATCCTCACAGCTCACAACTGTAAAATCCAGAGTGGATATGTGACAACATAGCCTAAAACTTTATCAAGTAATTTGACTGCCTTTGTGGTGGTCGTGTGCTTTCGAGTCAGTTCAAACTCAGTGATCCTGTACAGGGTTTCCAAGGCTGTAATGTTTAAGGTAATAGGAAATATCCTTTTTCTCTCTCAGTTTAACTGGTGGATTCAAACTGCTGACCTTAATACAGTTAGCAGCTCAGTGTGTAATTCACTATACCACCAGGATTTGTATTCATACATTATCCCCATATCTGGTACTCAGAATCTAGATTAAATTGTTAAGAGAATAGCGGGTTTAGAACTGACTCTTTTTATGGTGAGTGCTCAATGTTATAAGTGGGACTTTCTGTCTTATTTCATATTATCAACTTTTATCACTATATTGCTTTCTTTTTTTGACCTTGATGATAAATATGTACTTAATGTGTACTGTTTATAGATAAAAATCTATGAAAACTTGAATTTTGTGGTTTGGTAAATGAGTCTTTATTTAGGGTTTTAATGCTTCCTACCAATAATGGTGGGAAAACCTTTTGTTCAATATCCAGTTAGTATTTATAACCTTTGGATACAGATTTCAGAGCCTCAAAGAGTATTACATCCTTTTACAAATGGGTTGTCTCTCAGTTACGTCCTGGGGATGTTTTCCTTTTCCTTCCTTTCTCCTCAGATTTAGGTTTCTCAGAACACTCTTCCTGTCCAGGTGATGTTTCAAGGTGGCCCCATTTTGCAGAGTTTAAGTGTTATTAGGTCAGTGAGATGCCAGCCATGAAGCACTGCTAACAAAAAGCCCAGTGATGTTTTTTAGCAAAAGTTGTGATCTAGTGCATTAATTTTGGAAAACCCAGCAGTAATTGCAATTTGCTTGATCCATTTTCTTATTCTTAAAGAACCCAAGTTCAACCCAAGATCACCATCCTTTCAGAAAGATAATCTTAGAATCTCTGAATGTTTTATTGGTCAATCAAAATGAGCTCTTTTAGGGCAATCAGTATTAAGATACCTGAAATCACCTGGCCTGTGATCAATCAAACGGGAAGTCAAAGTCTGATTGTGTTTCTGACCCCATGAAAAGGGAGGCCTTCTCTCAACTGCAGGTTTGATGATTAAACAAGATCGTGAATGTGAAAGCAATTAGTAAACCATAAGGTAAGGAGGTAAGGTATTTCTTAATAATTAGAAATATATATATATATATATTTTAATTTAGCTGCTTTTCACTGACAAGCCACAAAATCTTAGAGAATGACCTGCCAGCTGTGGTTACCTGACTTCTAAGTTTGCAGAGACAACACTCACATCTGTGTCTCTAACTTCGACATTTGACAAAATGTCATGACTTAGCATTGGGATACCAGTGATAGACAAGAGAGATCTAGGATCCCTGCCCTCCGAGCTTCAGTCTAGCCCTAAATCTAATCATTACATATTTTTCTCTTTTACTCATCAAGAAATAAATTCTGTGTGAAACTTATGTTTGTTTTTTCTTGTAGAATATTGGAAATACTCTTTGATATGGAGTTCTTTAAGTGATTTGCTGCTAGAGGTGTTTAGTACCCCTGCCACCTAAGGTTTCACTTGATAGTGATATTGGACTCCGCCATACAGGGGCTAGATCTTGGTCTCAGCATCCAGTTACAGAAGAATGGTCTTTTTTTTTTCTTTTCCTCAAAGGGATGTGATTGAAGAAAGGGAGCTATGAGTGAGACATGGTCATGGTATTCAAATGTTCTTAGATGGAGGAGGCAGACACACAGAGAGAGCTGCCTTTGATGTTGAATAAGTGAGCACCAGGAGAAATTGTAGAAAAGGTAGCTTTGTTGTTGTTTGCCAATTCATAGACTCCAATCATAGGAATCTCAAGTATGAAGAGTAGAACTGCATTCCATAGGGTTTCCTAGGCTGTGACATAGCACATCACCAGGTCTTATTTATGAGGTGCCTCTAGGCAGGTTTGAACTCCCAGGCTAGTCTGGTATTTAACCTTTTGTGGTACCTGGGACTCCTGAATGAAGCTTTGTTGTTAGGTGCTGTCGAGTTGGGTCCAATCATTGTGACTCTCTGTACAACAGAAATAAAACACTGCCCAGTCCTGCTCATCCTCACCATTGTTGCCATGTTTGTGCCCATTGTTGCAGCTATTGTGTCAGTCCATCTAGCTGGAGGGTCTTCTTTGTTGACCCTCTACTTTACCAAGCATGATGTCCTTTTCCAGAGACTGGTCCCACCTAATAACATGGCCAAGCATATCTTGCCATCATCGCTTCTAAGGAGCGTTCTAACTGTACTTCTTCAAAGACAGATTTGTTTGCTCTTCTGGCAGTTCATGGTACTTTGACTATTTTTTGCCAATTCTATAATTCAAATGCACCAATTCTTCTTCAGTCTTCTTTATTCATTGTCCAGCTTTCGCATGCATGTGAAGTGATTAAAAATACCATGGCTTGAATCAGGAGCACTTTTGTCCTCACAGGAACATCTTTGTGTCTTATACTTCTTTTTTTCATTACAATTATTATAATCCCCTCCATGTAATATCAGTTAACATTATTTCTCTTAACATTTTAGCTCTTTTTTTCTTTTTAAACCCTCAGGCATATATAATTTATACCACCAAAGGGCACATTCTGCAAGTCTGCATCCTGGCCGCCAGCTCTCAGTCCCTCTCTTCCCATGAGTCTGGAGACCTCAGCTGTGCCCTCTCTCCATGTCCCCATCTCTGCCTCCATCTCTGGTGTTGCTGATTCTCTGGATAGGGTCCCGCATTCTGCTTGTGCTCCTCTCCCTTGATGGTCCTAGCATCCTCTGTTTCTGGACTGTAAGATTAACTATTCCCCTGTTTTTGTTACAAAACCTCTACCTTTACAATTGTGACAGTCACAATTAGTCATGATAACAGTTATTCACTATTGAATCACACAAATCTTATCACTATCTCTTTTCACCAGACCCATCTTGACAAGATGAAAACTATTCAGTGGGACTCTTTCTCCCCCTGCCTCCCATACTCTTAAACTAAACTCCCTCTTGAAACCTTGTAAGCCAGTCACTTTGTGCCTTTATCGCCCCCTCATTTTAGGTAGCCAATGTCTAAGTTGCCAGTCCCTATCTACCCTGTGTACAGAGGGGATAACATTGATATTTAATGTGAAGACTCCTTCCCTCTCTGTTGGTTGGTATTTAGAGGTATTTATACCTCCATGAAAGGAGCTCTGGTAGCGTAGTGGTTACGAGTCTGGCTGTGAACCACAAGGTCAGCAGTTCGAAACTACCAGCTGTTCCGTGAGAGAAAGATGAGGCTTTCTGCTCCCATAAAGATTGATAGCCTCAGAAACCCTGTACAGGGTCGCTATGAGTCAGAACTGACTCCACGGCACATAACAACAACATAGCTCCATGAGTATAGGTCAAGTTCATCAAATTGTAGTAATTTACCCTTATTTCCTTTATATATATATAAAAATTTTTTTTTAATCTTCCTCTAGTCAAGTTCTGATTATCAAGCCATCGAGTCTAGGTCAAATGGGTACTATCTGCAACTTTGGGTGTTCTTGTGTGTCTCCCCTCACTTCATATTAGCTGGATGCTTCACTCTCATCTCTAGCCCTCCATGGCTATGTCCTTGGCCATGGGCTCAAATGTCCCCAGGTGTCACCACACTTTGGACCAACCAGCCCTTCCTCTTCTCTTTCTCATTTCCAGGTCAATGGGGTCCATAGAACATGGTTGAACTCAGCCCATTTCTCCATTGCTGCCTTTCCCCCTCTTCCACTCAACAGTAGACCAGTAGTCAACAAGCTTATACACCTGTTCATGTGTTCCCTTTGAGTTTCAGTCTTAGCGGGGGATTTGTTTTGAGGAAATATGACAGCTTGCCTTGATGGCTTCCCAGCAAACAACTTGCTTAGTCTTGTAGTAGCCAATCATACTGCCATTTTTGTTTGAGTTTTCCCTGATGATCTTTCTTTGATGATGTATCTTCTGTCGCTCTAGCTGTTCCAGACTGGTCTGCTTGTCCTTTCTGGTGGGAATGTCTCACCTCAGAAGGTTCTGGATGGGGCGCAGGATTCCACCTAATGTCCTATACACTGCAAAGACTCTATAAGAGGCCTGTTTATTTCACTGGGCAAGTTCTAGAACTACTTTTAGGTATTCCAGTCTGTGTCTTAATAGAGGTCTTGTGCAGCAGATTTGCCAGGTGCAATGCATTCTTTTTGATTTCTTGACTGTTGCTTCCATGAGCATTGATTTTGAATTCAAGTCAAATGAAACCCTTGAATCCCTTAATCATTTCTTCATTTATCATGATGTTTATCGGTCTAGTTGTGAGGAATTTTGTTTTCTTTACATTGAATTGTAATGCATATTGAAGGCTGTATTCTTTGATCTTTGTCAGTAAGTGCGTCAAGTCCTCTTTGCTTTCAGCAAACAAAGTTTGTGTCATTTTTGTTGTTAATGCACTTTCTAATCCTGATGCCATGTTCTTCTTCATGTAATTCAGTTTCTCAGATTGTATGCTCAGCATACAGATTAAATAAGTATGGTGAAAGAGTACAAGCCTGATGCATACCTTTCCTGATTATAAACCTTGTTCTGTTTGAAGGACTGCCTGTTGGTCTGTGTATAGTTTCCATATGAGCACAATGAAGTGTCCTTCAGTGCCCATTCTAATCAATGTTATACATAGTTTGTTATTATCCACACAGTTGAATACTTTTGCATAATCAATAAAACAAAAGTAAACATCTTTCTGTGTTCGCTGCAGCCAAGATTCATCTGATGTGTCTGCAGTGATATCCCACATTCCACATCTTCTTCTGAATCCAACTTGAACTTCTGGCAGCAGCCTGTTGATACACTGCTGCAATCATTTAAAAATTCTTTAGTAAACATTTGGAACTTTCACTGAAGTAAAATAAGACTGTCTGTTCCCTTAAAGATTTACAGTCTTAGAAACCCTAAGGAAACAGATCTGCTCTGTCCTTTAGGGTAGTTAGGAGTCACAGTTGACTCAATGGAAGTGGGTTTGGGTTTATTTGTATCTTATTTTGTTAATCTGGTTAGAACATTACATTACTATTTAGCAAGTAGATTTGGAATAGCCAACAAGCTCCGAGCTTAAAGGTAGGACTTCCACAGCTGCAGAAAATTCCTTGCAATCATGAAGAAGGGTTAAATAGCACACGTTCATGAGTAGCAATACATTGCATCTGTTGCTAAGTGCTACAAGAATGATGCCAACCAAATGTGGTAAGACTGAGAAAGAGTTTACACTTTCCATTGTATGGATTAGGTCATGCAGGGCAGTGTTGAAATGAACCCTGGTATCATAGTGGATTATGAGCAAGTTCAACAATTCTAATGTACCAGCCACTCTTGTGGGACAAAAGTAAGACTTTCTGCTCCTATAAAGATTTAAAGTCTCGGAAACCCTGTACAGGGTTGCTATGAGTCGAACCTGACTTGGTAGTACACAACCACCACCACCACCATCTGGGCAAGTTGAGAGGATGCTGATTTATGCTGTTTTCTGCATATTTATAAATCATCTGCAATAAGGATGTCTACATAAATATTCCATGTCTACATAGAGAAAGGAGGAGGGGACATTTGAGTTAGATGGTGAAAAATGGAGAGATGCTCACTAGGTAGAGATTGGTTAGTAATCTAGTTCATGTTAGGAAGCACAGAGAGGTTAGAGTGGAAAGGCTTATTTAGGCCTGATTGTGGAACACTTTTAATATGAAGTAGTGGAATTTGAATGTTGTTCTGTAGACTCTGCTGAATATTCTGACTCACTTTGACTGATGGTTCCTCTTAATCTCCAGCCACACCAGAAGAAGAGGAATACCATTTCTTAATGTAATCAATATGTGATCTATCTTTTTCCTGCCTCTGACTTTATTTTATAGACTGAAGTTACCCTGAAGATTTATTTATTTATTTTAAAGCTTTTATTGTGAATTGAGTGAAGGTTTACAGGGCAGATTGTCAGTTTAACATTCAACAAATCATTGCAATGATTACAATCCCCTTCATGTATCATAAGTTAACAGTATTTACCTCTATTCCCCCCTGCCCCTTTTTTTTTGATATACGCATACCACACTGAAAATATATGTTCATTTAAATGTCCAAAGGGCACATTTTGCAAGCCAGCCTCCTGCCCACAGGCACACTGCCTTTCTCAGTCCATGGGCCTATAGTCCTCTGATGCTCTGTCTCTCCATGCCATTGCCTCTGCTACCATCTCTGTTGTCGCTGCTTTTCTAGTTAGGATCCCACACTCTGCTCAAGCTCTTCACTCCTGATGGTCCTATATCCTCTGTTCCTGAAATGGCAGATTAGTTGCTTCCCCATTTTAGTTACACCTCTTTTATATTTACAGTTGTGACCATCGCCATTAGTCCTGATAACAGTTACTCACAATTGAATCATAAAATCCTATTCACATCATCTCCCATCCATTTCACCAGACTCATGTGGATAAGAGGAAAGCTTATCTTTAAGATAAGATAGTGGGGCTTCTATCTTACCCCCTCTTTCTGACACTAGGCACCCTCTTGAAAGTTTGTCAGTCAGCCACATCATGCCTTTATTTGTTGTTGTTGTTAGGTGCCATAGCCAAAATCTAAGTTGTGTATCCCTATTAAACCAGTGTACCGATGGGGCAAACATGGTCCTTGAGATGGAGACTCCTTCCCTTTCTGTTGGAATGTTGGGCAACTATGTCCATAAGCAAAAGTTCAGTTCATCAAATTGTAGCAATTTATGCTTGCTTCCTGTATGAAATGTCTTTATCTTCATCTGATAGAATTCTGGTCAGTAAGTCATGGAAGCTAGGTCAAATAGTTACTATCTGCAAGTTTAGGAGTTCTTGCATGCCTCCTCCTCCCCACCCCCCACACACTTCAGACCAGCTGGTGCTTCACTCATCTCTAGGCCAGAGTACTACCTCTGATTTTAACATGTGGTACCAAGCATCTACAGACTTGCAAAACTCGGTCCATCATTAAAGGCTTTTAAATCTTTCTAAATAATGTAAATTGAGGACACTGATTTAAATTTCTGAGAGACAGACTATAGACATATCTGACATTATGATTTTAGTGCTTGTAGTTAAGGAGCTCTGGTAGAGTAGTGGCTATGAATCAGGCTGCGAACTATAAGGTCAGCAGTTCGAAACTACCAGCTGTTACGTGGGAGAAAGATGAGGCTTTTTGCTCCCATAAAGATTTACAGCCTAGGAAACCCTATATAGGTTCACTATGAGTCAGAACCGACTCCATGGCACATAACCACCAGTATTAGTGATTATAGTTTGTTTTTTTTCTGGGAAGATGAGGGCATTCTAACATTAAGGCTAAGAATATAAATATAGTGTACTAAGCAGTTGCTCTCAAACTGGGTTCAAGTACTATAAGATTCTCTGGTGAAAGGTCAGGGTGAATAGCAATATGGCATCTCTTGAGAATTGCTTTAGCTATTAATTGGGAGATGTCTACTGGTTTAATACTGGAAGAATGCATCTCTGGAGCTTCTTAGAGGACACCAAGGCTACTGGCACAACGATGAAGTGCTGGGCTTCTAACTGAAAGTTTGGCTGTTCAAATTCACCCAGTGGCTTGTTGGGAGGAAGACCTGGTGATCTTTTATAAAGATAACAGTTTATAAAACCCTAGGGGGTGTCCTCCTCTGTCACATGACGGGTGGCAGTCAGTGGGTAACTGAGTTGAAAGACTCCTTCGCACCCAACAATAAGACCAATATAGCTCTGGTAGTGTAGTGGTTACGAATCAGGCTGTGAACCACAAGCTCAGCAGTTCGAAACTAGCAGCTGTCCTGCAGGAGAAAGATGAGGCTTTCTGCTCCTGTAAAGATTTATAGCCTCGAAAACCCTGTACAGGGTCGCTATGAGTCGGAACCGACTCCACGGCACATAACAACAAGTCAATTCTATAAATCTTTTATGAGATGCTCACTGATGGGAAAGACATTTGTGTCTATTATGTATCCCCTAAAAAGTATCTTATTTTAAGAACTATGGTATGATGGGGAAAGTAAAAAAGATGGATTTGTAAGTTTCAAAGTTGTTATCGTGATGCTGAGACTTGCTAATTCTTTGATAGAAGAGGCAACTTACTGAGTAACTGGGGCACAGCTGATTGACACATTCCCACTGTCCAAGATCAACAGCTAAGAGGTTCAGTGGGTGGGAGAATCACCCAAGACATTCTGGCAGAACTTTGGGTTTTGTTTGTTTGCTTTTTTCTTCCTATTTTCTTGTGGGTTTAATTAAGTAAAACATTTAAACTGAAAGATATCAGACATATTTTAGATCACAATCTTCTAATTTAGGGTTTATTCTAGTAGACACAAGAACTGATACATCTGTGGCCACATAAAGTGTGTGCCTTATGAGGGCAGGCCTGGTGTCTTTTTCACTTTGTATTCCCATTTCTGACTCATAATAGGCACTTGATAAAAAGATGTGTAAATGAAGGAAAAAAGGAATGGATGGAGCTGTACCTCACCCTACTCCACTCCTGCCCACTTACCTAATGTTTTCAAGCTTCTACTTAAGATCCTTGGTACTTTGTTTCCAGACTGCTATTACTGTGGGCTCATGTGTCAGACTGCAAAGTCGTTTGAACTGCAAGGTTGGTGGTTCAAGCTCATCAACTGCTCCTTGGAAACCCTACACAGGGTTGCTGTGGGTTGGATTCAACTCGATGGCACTCAACAACAACAACAAATTACTTCCAGCTCTGGGTTTTACTGCTTGTCTTAGACTGGATTCTGTAGAGAAGCAAAACTATTGAAACATATATATGTATATATAGATAAAGAAGTTTATATTAGGGAAATGGCTCACAGTTGTAGAGGTGAGAGAGTCCCAAGTCCGGTCAGATGAACCAAGATCAGCAGGCTGGCCAAGATTGCAGGCAAGCAATAGAGCAGGTCTCTAGCTCAAGTCCAAAGAACCAGAGGTTGGAGGATGACCTGAATGCAAGATCCAGATCCAGCAGAAAGAGAGCAAGTTTTGCCTGAGTGTCCATTATATTGGAAGCAGGCCACACACCCCAAACATCTTTTCAATTGATTAGTTGCTCATAGCCAATCATCATAGAGTTAGCTATATTATTCATAGCTATTTAGAGTTAACTACACTGTGTTAAATCTCTCCATGGGGATAATCACATCTCAACTGCCAAATCACTGAGAATTCTCACCCATTTAAGTTGACATAAAACCTTAACTAGCACACTGATAAACCTTGAGAGATACTTTAGACTTATTCAAAGATAACTTGAATTAATAGTTTAAGGATCTTTGTAGATTCATAGACATTTTAAATGAATTTTAGAGATGAATAAAATAATGTGTAATAATACTGTCTTGTAGATAATGGAGTCGTGCTGTTGTGCTGTGGGTTATTGCGCCAGACTGCAAAGCCGTTTGAACTGCAAAGTTGGCAGTTCAAGCTCACTAGCTGCTTCTTGGAAACTCTATACAGGGTCACTGTGTCGGAACCAACTCAACGGCACTTAACAACAACAACAACATGTAGATAATGCTTGTATGTAAAACTGATCTAGCTATATAATAAATTGACACGTATTTATTGAGATCACATTCTTCTTGATGTTTTTATTTTTGTTTCATATAAATCAGATTAGGAGTGGCACCTTCAGAAATGTTGAAGGAAAAGTGATTAATATACGATGATTGTGAAGTTGGTACAGGACTGGGAAGTGCTTTCTTCTGTTGTGCACAGGGTTGCAGTGAGTTGGTACTGACTCAGTAGCTCCTAACAACAACAACAACAACTGCTGTTTTTCCTGCAGCAAAATGGAATGGAGAAGGCCAAAGTTACTTTATCCTACTTGAGGGTTTAGTTTCTCTAAAGTTAACAGTAGTTCAGGTCTTGCCTCATGAAATTAGGCTTTTTGATAATATGTTGGAAAAAGTCATCTCTTCTTGAGCAAAGTAGTTAGGTTTTTGAAATAAATTTCTTGTCACTATAAATCAGGAATGTGTAGGAAAAAAAAGAGATTAAGTCTTCTAAATATTTTTACTGAATTATATTCTACCTATATGTCATTATGGGTTGGAGTCAACTCGACGGCACTTAACAACAACAACAATGTGACACCTATTGTGCTATTGGAGATTAAGCCTTAATTATAGTATTTCTGCAAGCTTTAATATTTCTGATAAGGCTAGGGCAGTAAATAATGAAAGCACTGAAAACATTGTAATTTCCTGGCAATTAAGAGGAAAGGAAATGACTGAATTCTAAGATAGTGAACCAAAAGGGAACACAATGATGCTTTTTTTTTTGACAAGTCAATTATTACATATCACTGGGCATGTTCTTCATACTTCACATTTCAGGCTTCCTAAAAAGGATACCAAGACTCATTGAAACATCCCCTGGGTGCATAATGTTATGCCCTTTAGCATCAGAGTATTACAAAATCTAATGGCAAAACTTCTTAGGGATATTAAAGGTATCATCCACATAGTCTCAACTTTTTGGCTTTGAATGGGATTAAATGTTGTTTCATTGGTATTCTTGTTGCCATGCACTTGCAAATGTTATATGTATATATTAAACATTGCTTTAAAAAGTAGCTTTATAGAGATGTAGTTCATATACTCTACTGTTCTAAATTCTAAAACTGTGGAGTCAGTTTTAGAATTTTTACTTTCCTGGGTCTATTAAAAGTGAGTTCTGGTGGCTCAAGTGGGTTAGGTGTTGAGCTGAAAACTGAAAAGTATGTGGCTTGGACCCATCAGCCACTCTGGGAGAAAGATGTGGTAGTCTGCTTCTGTAAAGATTGGTGTTGTTAGGTGCCATTGAGTTGGCTTTGACTCATAGTGACCCTGTGTACAACAGAAAGAAACACACTTCCCAGTTGTTATGTTTGAGCCCATGGTTGCAGGCCTTTTGTCAGTCCATCTCATTGGTGATCTTTTTTGCTGACTTTCACTTTATCAATCATGGTGGTCTCTTCTGATGACGTGTGCAAAGGATGTGAGACAAAGTCTTGCCATCATTGGTTCTACAGGCATTTGGGCTGTACTTGTTCCAAGACAGATTTGTTTGTTCTTGTGGCAGTCCATGGTAGTTTCAGTATTCATCTCCAACACCTTAGTTCAGAGGTATCAATTCTCTGGCCATCCTTATTCACTGTCCAGCTTTCACATGCATATGAGGTGATTGAAAATACCATGGCTTGCTTGGGTCAGGAGCCTTTTAATCCTCAAAGTGACATCTTTGCTTGTTAACACTTCAGAGAAGTCTTGTGAACCAGATGTGCCCAGTGCAATGCCTCATTTGATTTCTGGACTGCTGCTTCCATGAGCATTAATTATGGAAACAAGTCAAATGAAATCATTGATAACTTTAACCTTTTCTCCATTTATCATGATGTTATTTATTGATCCAGTTGTGAGGATTATTGTTTTCTTTACATTGTGTTTAATGCTTACTGAAGGCTGTATTCTTTGATCTTCATCAATAAATGTTTTAAGTTCTCTTTGCTTTCAGCAAGCAAGGTTGTGTCATCTGCATATCATAGGTTGTTAATGAGCCTTCATCCAATCCTGATACCACATTCTTCATATAGTCCAGTTCTTGGATTATTTGCTCAGCATACAGATTGAATAAGCGTGGTGGGAAAACAAACAAACAACCAAAAAGCAAAACCGTGATGCACACCTTTCCTGATTTTAAACTGCACTGTGTCCTCTTGGTCTGTTTGAGCAACTGCCTCTAGATTTTTGCATGAACACAAAGTGTCCCAGAATTCCCATTCTTTGATCATGTTTGTTATGATTAACACATAGTTTGAAGAATGCTTTTGTATAGACAATAAAACACTAGCAAATATCTCTCTGGTATTCTCTGTTTTCAGCCAAGATCCATCTGACATCAGCAATGATTTCCATGTCCTCTTCTGAATCCAGCTTGAATTTTTGGTAGCTGGACTTGTTTCTTGTCTTTTTTAACATAGAACAGTATTTTCCAAGTTCTTCTGTGTTGTAGCATGTATCAGTAATTTATTCCTTTTTATGGCTGGATAATACTCCATTGTATGAAAAACCACATTTACCTATTTACCAATTAATGGACACTTGGGTTGCATCTTCTTTTTGGTTATTATCAACAAGATTGTTTTGGACATTCATGAACTGGTTTTTGCATGAATATAGGTCTTAATTTCTCATGAGTATATAACCAGAAATAGAATTATTGGGTCAAATGTTAACTATATGTGTAATTTTTTGAGCAAATACAGAAGTATTATCCAAAGTGATCATACCATTTTACATTCCCACCAACAACATATAAAGGTTCCAGTTTCTCTACATTCTCACCAATATTCGTTATTATCTATCTCTTGATTATGACTATCCTGGTGTATGTGAAGTGGTATCTCATTGTATTATTGGCATTTAAAAATTGTTCTTACTTGACTTTATTTTTTATAACAGTTTTAGATGTATTGAGAAATTGATCAGATAAAAACAGAGAATTCCCATGTATCTTCACACAGCATCCTGGATTATTCACATCTTACCTTAGTATAAAGACCCTTGGTGATGTGAACGGTCAGTACTCTTGGCAGTTAATTAAAAGACAGAAGGTTTGAATTCACCCAGAGGTACCTCCAAAGAAAGACTTGGCATCCACTTAACCAAAAAAATCAGCTTTTGGGAACCCTCCTTAAGAAATTCTATTCTGACATATGTGTATATATATTTAAAAATTAGTATGTATGGTACATTTGTTACATTTAATGAACCTATGTTAGTACATTTATTATTAACTAAAATTCACAGTTTATTCAGATTTCTTCAGGGTTTTAACCTAATGTCATTGTCTTTTGTTCCAGGATCTTGTTTAGAATACCACATTACGTTTAGTTGTCATGTGTCCTTATGTTCTTGGCTGTGATCATTTCTCAGACTTTCCTTGGTGTGTGGTGATCTTGAGAGTTTTGAGGACTACTGGTTAGCTATGTTGTAGCATGATTATCTATTGGAGTTTGTCTGATGTTTTATTTTTCCTGATTAGACTTCAGTAACATTGGTTTATAATATTAAAAAAACAACAACCACATAATACAACCCAGCACAACTTAATTGAGTTATATACATATTCTCACACATAATCAGGATTGGAAACCGGACGTGTGAGTGGTTGGAAATTCTTAGAAATTAAAAAAAGTTCTTTGCCTCTGGTTGTTGTTGTTATTAAGTGCTGCTGAGTTGGTTCTGACTCATAGAGATGCTGTATAGGGTTTCCAAGGAGCTGCTAGTGAGTTTGAACCACTGACCTTGTGGTTCAAACTGACCTTGATGTCAAGTGCAGTATCCCACAGTACCACACCAGGACTCTTTTGCTTCTGGTAGATGAGCAGAAATTGAACTCAAGATATTTTTTCCCAGCATGGGTTTGAGCATATTGAAAGATGATTAAATTAGGTAGTAGAATTTTTCTGTGGCTGTCATTAGAAAGTATTTCATCTAATAATAAAGCCAGAGATAAATTACTCATTACTTTAAATGTAACAGAATGGTTTGCACTTAATAACTTTGATAGAAATTCAGATTAACTTTAGGAATTCCATAACATAGCACTGGGGTGGCAGCAATATCTTGAGTATTTAGTCATTTAGATCCATTCCAGTCATCCTCACAAACATTTTGTCAAGAGGGGAGGGATTAAGGCTCAGAGAAGTTATATCATTTGATCTGAGCCACCCAGCTTGATTTGACCCCAGAGCTATGCAGTTTATACCCTATTTCTTGCCAGTCTCCAGAGTTCCCAGTTGTTTTAAATATCAGGAATATATTGAAGGATGCAGGCTTTAGTTCTTAGTGGATATTTTTACTGCCAACTAAAGGAGAAAGCATTGCTCTGTGTTCAGGTTATTGTTGTTAAGTGCGTGGAGTCTGTTCCAACTCATAGTGACACTGGTGCAGCTGGTGGGTTTGAACAGCTGACCTGTGGTTTGCAGTTCAGTGCTTATCCTACAGCATCACACCAGAAGTGTTGTTGTTGTTGTTAAGTGCCGTCGAGTCGGTTCCGACCCATAGCGACCCTGTACAGGGTTTCCAAAGCTCTTTACGGGAGCAGAAAGCCTCGGTAGTTTCGTACTGCTGACCCTAAAGTTCGCAGCCCAATTTGTAACCACTATTCTACCAGAGCTCCTAGGCCTCCCTAAAATCAGTGAATCCAATTAACAGTTTACTTGTTGATTGCTAACAAAGGAGAACTCAGTTAGCTCTGTCTGGTACACTCACCATTGCATTTGTTCCTGGAGAAGTAACTCACACAGCAGAAAAGGAGCTATGCTGCTGAACAACATAATTCAGCGAAGATTCCTGTGATTGCCAACAGTTACATTACTTAATAGACATTGCTCAGTATATGAAGGGACTTTAAAATGTTTGTGGAAAAATTCTATTATCTTTTCATTTAATTTTTCTGTGAACTTTTTGAAGTCCCCTCATACATAACTTAATATCTCAGTCAGCTCTTAATTATTATTATTTTTTTCATTAATTGAGTGGCATATGAGATTTGGTTTAAAATACTTTGAATGGAAGTAGGTGTGTCAATAATCTGTGGATACATTTGAACTGAAATTTAGTAAACTCTCTGAGCTTTAGTCAATTTAGTAAAAATGCCCAATACCTCTCTGAGGAAGGTTTGTAAAAATTCTCTGTTTATTTAGCTAAATCCTATAATTTCCCCAGGTTAATAGATTCCAGACTGATAGGATAGCATAGGCTATGCTATATTAACAAATTTACCCTAAAATCCATATGAGGTTATTGAAAATACCATGGCTTGAGTCAGGCGCACCTTAGTCCTCAAGCTGACATCTCTGCTCTTCAATACTTAAAAAAGTTCCTGTGCAGCAGATTTGCCCAATGCATTATGTCGTCTGATCTCTTGACTGCTGCTTCCGTGAGTGTTGACAGTTGATCCAAGGAGAATGAAGTCCTTGACAACTTCAATCTTTTCTCCATTGATAAGAATGTTGTTTATTGGTCCAGTGGTGAGGATTTTTGTTTTCTTGACATTGAGATGCAATCCATACTAAAGGCTGTGCTCTTTGATCTTCATCAGTAAATGTTTCAAGTTCTCTTCACTTTCAGCAAGCAAGGTTGTATCATCGGCATATTGCAGGTTGTTAATGAGTCTTCCTCCAATCCTGATGCCATGTTTTTCTTCATAGAACCCAGCTTCTCATTTGCTGGGTAAGGTGGAGGGTCAGAGAAAGAGAGGAAGACCCCTAACGAGATGGATTGGCCAGGTGGCATCGTTGATGGACTCAAGTGTGGCAGCGGTAGTGAGGTTGGCCCAGGATCGGATATTGTTTCATTCTGCTGTGCATGGGGTCGCTATGAGTCGGTTCCGACTTGATGGCATCTGATAACAACAACCCTAAAATCAGTCAACTTTTCTCCCTTACATACTGTCAGTATATGGTAGCTTTTTTCTATGCAGTTTCTATAGCAGCCACTTCAGAGATCTAGGCCACTGGTGCCCCCAACAGAATAAGGAGTTTGAGGGTCACATATTGGCTCTTAAATGCTTTGGCCTATAAGCTCTAGTTGTGCAATGGCTAAATGCTTAGCTGTCATTTGAAAACTGGATGGTTCAGACTCACCAGTTGCTCTGTGAGAGATGTGGCAGCCTGCTTCCTTCCATAAAGGTTTCCAGCTTTGGTTACTCTATGGGGAAGTTCTATTCTGTCCTGTAGGATCAATGAGTTGGAATCAACTTGATGGCAAAGTTTTAGATATGATACAAGTCATTTCTACTCAACACTCACATGGCCGAAAGGGCTAGAAATGAGATGGAACATGTGAACAATGTCTTTGACTCACTCTCTTGAGAGCAAGAGAGATGGTTAAATGGTTTTCAGAAAAGTTTCTCTGCAGTAAAGATAGAAGAGGGTACTGAAATAGTTAAGTGATAATAGTTGTTACTGCTGCTGTTGCTGTTGTTAAGTGCCTTTGAGTCTGTTCTAACTCATAGCTACCCTGTAAAGGGCTTCCAAGGAGTGGCTGGTGAATTTGAAATGCCGACCTTGCGGTTCAAACCAACCTTGCAGTCCAGCACATTAACCCACAGTGCCACACCAGGACTCCAGTTGTTACTGTAAGAAGAGCTAACTCACTCCTGATAGTGTTGTAGGTTAGTCATTGGGCTGTTAAATGCAAGGTCAGCCGTTCAAACCCACCCACTGCTCCAGAGAAGAAAGATGAGGCTATGCTACAGTAAAGATTTATAGTCTTGGAAACCCTTTATAGGGTAACTATGAGTTGGAATCAACTAGATAGTAGTGACTTGGGTTGTTGGTTAGTGCTGTTGAGTCAATTTGGACTCATAGTGACCCTGTGTATAACTGTGTAAAACTGTTCCATAGGGTTTTCTAGGCTGTAATCTTTATTGGAGCAGATCTTTCTTCCATGGAACTTCTAGGTGGGTTCAAACTGCTGACATTTTGGTTAGCAGCTGAACCGTTAACCATTATGCCTCCAGAGTTCCTTAGTGATAATTGTTGTTGTTGTTAATTACCATCGAGTTGATTCCGACTCATAGCAACCCTGTATAGGGTTTTTGAGGAACAGCCGGTAGGTTTGAACCAGTGCCCTTTAAATTAGCAGTCCAGTGCTTATCCTACAAGGACCCTTGTAGTGATAATTACTAGCTTATAAATTACTATTGAGTTTTGTCATTGACTAAAAATTTTTACTGAAGTGTGAATAGCATAGTCAGCAATGTGGTTTCCATTTGTAGAAGTAGCTACACTTTCTAAGGGGACAATAATAAAGTGATCAATGCGTTTTGATTACATGTTCGATCAACTTCAGACTGAAAAAGTTGGTTCAATTCTTCAATTTCAACAACCCAGGCTTTAGTGGTTGGTATGTGAATTTGAATAGTAATGATATTAACTTTTCTTTGTAGGTGCATGGATATTATCCTATCATAGATAATATTGTACTTCACGATAGATCTTGAAATGCTCTTTTTGATGATAGATGAATACCATTCCTCTTCAATTTGGCTGATTATTGTATAGTAAACCATATTATTGTCTGATTTAAAATGGCCATTACCAGTCAATTTCAGCTCACTAATGCCTAGAATATCTCTCTGTATGTATTCCATTTCATTTTTGACAACTTTCAATTTTCCTAGATTCATATTTTGTGCATTCTAGGCTCTGATTATTAATATTTGCAACTGTTTCTTCTCATTTTGAGTTGTGCCCCATCTACAAGTTAAGGTTCTGAAAGCTTTGCTCCATTCATGTCATTAAGGTCAACTCTACTTTGAAGAGGCAGCTCTTCCCAGTCATATTTTGCATGTCTTTCAATCTGACACTACATCGGACAGTGTTTCAGTGCTATTCATAAGGTTCTCAGTGGCTAACCATTCAGAAGTAGTCTGTCTCTCCTTCCTAGTCTGTCTTAGTCTGGAAGTTTGCTTCAAAAATTTTTGCTCTCTCTTTCAAATCTCTTCTTATCCAAGGTTAGTACTTAAATAAAAAAGTGAAATGTGTCAAAATCCTGTTTTTCTTCTCTTCCCAGACTTCCCAGGACAAGGGTGGATTCTGTAGTTCATTTTCCCCTGTTTCAGTATAATTATTTAAAATCAAGTGTGCTATAAAATTTGACATTTGGCAACTTAATGATTATGGAACTGTTGTCCTGCCAGGGTAACAACACAGGATATGGCTTTTTTTTCTTTCATGAGCCCTGATCTTCTAAGAAACTGCCAGTGTTGAAAAGTGGATTGTTTTTTCATTCTGAGAACTTTCCTCCCTCTCCTCACTCTAGTTGATATTGGGCCCTTTTGGGGTAACTTCTGGCCGTGTATTCATGATCCCTACAATCACAGCTTCATGCCTGAGAAGGGGAAGCAGTCATCAGTTGAGGAGCAAACAATACATATCTGCTTCTTTCAACAGCATGCTATTATAATTTGAGGTCAGGAATATCTCAGGAAATTAGCTGTGGCAGGTGGTAGAGTGTGTGGGTAATTACTGTTCATTCATGTGTGCTTTGTGGGAGAATGGTAGTGTGTGAATGAGCAGGAGGGAATGGCAGGAAAACAAGAGGGAAATGTGATTGGTCACTGTTACCTAAAGGCACTGCTGCCACTTATCCCTGTCTCAGTGTTACCATGGGGGCATGTGGACCCAGTATTGCTCTTCAGATTTTAAGAGAGAAGTTGGAAATCTGAATTTTACGTTTATGTCTTAATTTTTATATGTTACTTCACAAATTTAAGACACTCCATGGACCGTATGGGTTCAAGCGTGGCAACAATTGTGAGGTTGGCCCAGAACTGGGCAGTGTTTCGTTCTGTTGTGCATAGGGTTGCTGTGAGTTGGTACTGACTCAATGGCATCTAACAACAACAACAACATGGGCCATAGAGAACAAGTGACTAAGCAGAATTTAGTCTATGGGTCCCATTCTGTCCCTTGGACAGCCAGGAGAGGCTCTAGATTTGTTCACGAAGAAACTCTGGGAGCTCAGAGATGGGTGCCATGGTGTTACAAAGAGTATGGAGTCTGGGCATAGGTTTCAGCTCCTCTCTCCTTTTTTCTTTTTTCTGAGAGGGCTGTGTTTTACCTCTGATGTGCTTTCTTAGGCATACCTTTTGTATCCAGATTTTCCTCCTGGAGAAGCAAATGGGTGTTAAACTCTGTTGGAGGTTCTAGGCTCTGGGTGGGGCTGGGCAGAAGTGGGATAAGATTAACTTCCCTGCTGGGTTTGAAGCCAGGGTGTCATCTGAGAATTTGAGACCCCAAAGCATCCATCTTCAGGGGTGAGGGAGATGCTAGCATATGGGCACAGAAACAGAGCCATCAGACCCAAGCATGGAAGGGAGAATGGGAGGGGACAGTCAAGATGTTCCTGAGACCTTGAAGAACATTGAAAGTTTGCTTAGCTGTGGGTGGGAGGGAGAAGTTGAGAGTACCAGTTCCTCTGGACAGTTGTTGGTGATTGACTCAGAGAAGTAATCGTGGCTGAATTTCCTGGACGTCCCGTGTTGATAACTGCATATTCTTTGGGAGCCGGAACATTTCAGCATGCACATCTGATGTCATCTGGCTTTTGTATTAAGACTCAAACAAGACAAGGCCACTCTGCTTTTAGACTTTGAAATTCCTAGTCATAAGTTTCTGTCATTCCCACGATCATTATGTTGGATCCTATTGGGTTGAGGGGACTGACAATCCATACTCTTCTTCCTTCTGTTCTTTGAACCAACTGAGAAATAGATAAGAGCCTCTCAGACATAGTTCAACATACAACTTTAGGATTGCAGCCTGGTCCTGTGACCAAGAGATCTTCCTAATACCCTTCCTTCAAGAATTAACTTCCCACCCTTCCCAGGAAAACCTGCTAGAGAATTGCCTCTGGATTGCTTAATGTTTAGAGGGAGAGGAATGCTTGCCTTCTGAAGGCAGATAGTTGCTGTGGAGGAAAGAGAAATTCAAGTGAGGAAGGTGATATTGAACACATTTGCCCTATTCAGTATAGCAGTGGTTTAAAACAGCAACAGCACCACCTGGAATTGGTTAGAAATGCAGATTTTCAGTTCCATTTCCAGACAAACTGAGTCAGATTCTTGGGTTGAGGCCCAGTAAACTATGTTTTAATGGTCCCTGTTGGTTATTCTCATGGAGCTTGTTTGAGAACCATTGCAGCAAAAGAATAAGGACCAGTGGACCCAAGAAACATATCTTCCTACCAATGAGATAAGTCAATTACCATTCTTTGGAGAGAGTAAGAAAGTGTATTGAAAGAGGCCCAAAGTGCTGCTTTAACAATAGATCACTGTGGACTCTTAAAGATGGGTTTCCTGAAGCAGATAATGTTGACATCTCAAGAGGACTATATCGTGAGAAGGACCAGCAAGCACAAACATGAAGACTTTCTTCAAATGTCCCTTTTTAATGTTTTCTACCTTTTCTATAAAGAGTAAAGGAGAAAAAAATGAGTGATACAGAAATGAGCCAGAAGCAAGAAGAGGAAGAACCTTAAAAAAATAGAGGAAGAAAATAATAAAATAGATGTTTTATTTTCTCTTTGACATCATTTAAAAATTGATCATTTATTTTTGTTTTATTATACGTTTAGTTTCTGATTATTTTTTTAGTTGTGACCCCCAACTATGGGCCATTTGAATATTAATAGTGTCATATGTCACCAGCACAGACTCTGACCACTGTCCTGTTGGTTTCTTGTTTCTCTGTTGATGTTTGTCATACTGAATTGTGTATATTGTTCAGTGACAAGATTATTTATGTCCTTCATAGTCACCTGGCCTTTGAGATTACTTAACTTGTGTTATATCCTTGAACAGGCCATTCAGTTTATTTTCAACAGTCGTCAGATCAGAATGGAGGCATGGTTAACTACTAAAGTACTCAGTGATGGCTGGGACTTGTCTCAACAATCTGTCTACTTGGCATTTCATATTCTAAGATAAAAAAGAAATACATTTCTTGAATGCTTGTGCTTAGGAAAAATGTCTTTCTGCTTGAGCCAGCATTTTTAGAGGGTTTAAATACAATTGCATCTCCTTGGATCTAGACAGCCTCAAAGAAATATGGATGACACAGCCTCTTCTTGTCCCCCCACACCCTTGCCACATAACACAACCTCTTGTAAACACATTCTGTGCCATGCAATTTAGAAGAGACACTTCTGTCAATTATGTATCTTATCTTTCCAGTTCCAGTTATAAAAATGAAAAATACTAAATAATTCAAATTACCTCATAAACAATACCTCTAACTTCTTCCAAAATTGGAATTATGGTGCCATTAGCAATCACAATAACTGTATAGTTACCAGGTTCTAGGAATTGCTCTTTAAATGGATTCCTTTAAAACTAATAAGCAGATGAAACAGGCATAGAGAGTCTATTGTTCATTTCTTAGGCCTGCCTATTTGGCTGTAAGATGGTCTCCAGGAGTGAGTTTAGTTCTAAGTTTTAGAGTTTCTCAGGTCCATAGTTTTGGGGATTCCACCAATCTCTAGCAGACCAGTATGTCTGTCTGGTCATTTTATGATTTTAGTTTTATCCTAATCTATATGGGATCTTCTAATGTGATTCCTTTCAGGGCAGTTAGTACTGGTAGCCAGATACCATCTTTTGGTCTCAGAGTCATGGAGACTGATGTTCACATGGTCCAATAGTCTATTGGACTAATTGTTTCTGTGCGTCTTTGATTTTCATTACTCTTCTTTCCTCCAGACAGGGAGAGACCAATAGTTGCACCTTAGATGGCTGGCTGCTCATGAACTTTTAAGACTCCTGTTGCTACTCACCAAAGTAGGTTCTAGAACATTGTATTTGTGAACTGTGTTATGCCAATTGTTCCCAAGACTGTGGTCCTGAGTCCCCAGGCTCAGAGACTCATTCCCTCATTCCCTCAAGGTGCTTTCTAATGTCTAAGAACTCTGCTCCCTTTATGTTCTTTGTGGATATATTTGTGGACACAGGTAAATAAATACCTATGTACAAATATCCTTTGTCAAGCATATATATATATATGTTGTTATGTGCCATGGAGTCGGTTCTGACTCATAGCGACCCTGTATAGCATTTCTGAGGCTATAAATCTTTACGGGCGCAGAAATCCACATCTTTCTCCCATGGAATAGCTGGTAGTTTTGAATTGCTGACCTTGCGGTTTGCAGCCCAATTTGTAACCACTAAATCCCACTTTCCTCCCACACCTATTCAGACTGTGTGTCTATTCATGAGTCTACTTGTAGATCACCATTACTGCAGAATTGTATATATATCTCTGTTGCCTTTAATTCATGCATGCCTCTCAGTGCCTTCTACCTCCATCATTTCTTGCCACCCTCTCTCATACTGTGTATTGTCTTCCCTTCCACTCAAACAACATGTATATTAAAAACTCACACACTTATTTTTATTTTAATGTTTTATTGTGAATTATGTGATAGTTTACATGGGAGAACATCAGTCTTACATTCATTCTATTGTATATCGTCTCATTGCCATGGTTACAATCCCCTCCATGCAATCCCTCCCAACCAAAGGGTATACACTACAAGCCTGCCCCCAGGTCTTCAGCACACAGTCGCTCTCCCTCTCTGGATCTAAAGTCTCCAGCTGCTCCATCACTCCACATCATCATCTCTGGCTCCATTTCAGGCATCACTGCTTCTCTGGGTAGGGTCCCGCTCCCTGCTCTTCTCCCTTGATGGTCCTAGGGACCTCCGCTCCTAGACTGAAAAGTTAATCACTCCCCTCCTAAAACTCACATACTTTTAAGAACCTAGTTGCTACTTACCAAAGCTGGATGCTGAACATTGTGTTTATGGACTATGTTAGGGCACAGAGAATGTAAGTGACTTGCTCAAAGCACTTCATCAGTCAGAGACAGGGGCAAAGTGAAATCCAATTCTGTTTGGTATCAAAGCTGTATCCTCAATTATGTAGTCTGTTGTTAGAGTTCCTGACATGATTGTAATATTGAACCTTAGTCAAAATTAGCTACTTTTCCAAGATTTGTGGGAGAGATGAATAAAGCTGAAAAATATTAGTTATTCATTGTTGTTATGTGCCGTGGAGTCGGTTCCGACTCATAGCGACCCTGTACAGGGTTTCCGAGGCTGTAAATCTTAACGGGAGCAGAAAGCCTCATCTTTCTCCCGTGGAGCAGCTGGTAGTTTCGAACTGCTGACCTTGCGGTTCGCAGCCCGATTCGTAACCAGTACGCTACCAGAGCTCCTTCATTAGGGAAGAAAATTAAGAAATTCTTAATTTTGATCTTATTCAGATCTCTGGGCCTCAGCCTAAAACTTCTGAATGAGAATCTTTGAGTGAAGCCCAGGAATCTGCATTTAAAATAAGCTCCTCAGGCTGATTTTATGACTACTGATGAACAGTGCCTCTGATTACTGAGTAGTATTTTTGTCTATTGCAGTAATCTCTGGGCCTTGGTCTATAAGACAGGATTTAAGATAAGTGCATCATACTATCCAGAATTTTGAATATTTTTATTTTTGGAGTGGTTTTCTCTTTAAGGAACTAAGTTTTGGAGCAACTTGATATGTTTAAGCAACCAAATATGTGACTAACTTCCAATGTTATGTGTGTATGTCCTATTGGAGGAAGGATTTGTTTAAGGAGAGCTATAAAGTGCACATTGCCATCCCGGCCCCTGCCCCACCCCACCCCTATATACACTGCTATTCTCCCTGGTGTGGTGCTGTGGGCTCATGCAGCAGACTGCAAAGTTGTTTGAACTGCAAGGTTGGTAGTTCAAGCTCACCAGCTGCTCCTTGGAAACCCTATACAGGGTCTCTATGAGTTGGAATCGACTCGACGGCACGTAACAACAACAGCATTCTCATTGCATCTCCCAAATGATAGTTGTTTCCTCTTCGGGGTCATCCAAGGCCAAGATGATAATAACAACTTGCTGTGAGTAAAACAATGTGGGTCTGTATCAATTTATATTGCTCCCATAACAAATCAATGCACATTTAGCTGAAACTACACATTTGTGTTATCGTACAGTTCTGTGGATCAGGAGTCCAACCTGGGTCTTACCAGGCTAAATTCAATATGTCGCCAGGGCTGCACTACTTTAGGGACACCCTAGAGGAGGCTCTTCTCAGCACTTATCTAGGTTGGCAGAATGTTCTTTCATTGGTCACCATTTTCTTTTGAGTGTAAAGGGAGGGCCATTTCCGTTTTCAGGAAGCCACCAGCAGTCTCTGACTCATGGCCTCCTTCCTCCGTCTTTAAAGCTAGCAGTGGTACCTTGAGTGTCTCTCACACTTAGAATTTCTCTTCCTCCTTTGGGCTTATCTCTCTGACCCAACAGAGAAAGACTCTCCACTTTTAAGGACTTGTATTAGATTGGTGTCCTGATGTGGTGCTATAGGATAAACACTGGACCACAAGATTGGTAGTTCATACCCACCAGCCGCTCCTTGGAAACTCTATACAGGTCAATATGAGTCAGAATGGACTCAACGGCACTGGACAACAATAACAACAATGATTAGGTTGGGTCTACCTAGAATAAGCCAGGGTAACCTGATTATCTGAAGACTTGGATCCTTAATCATATGTGGAAAGTTCCCTTTGCCCTGTAAGGTAATAGACACAGGTTCTGGATAATAGAGTGTGGAGATCTTTGGGGATCTGCCTACACAGAAACTTTGTTGACAAATAAGACAGCAATGGTTATCACTACCAGTAGGATACCAGGCATGAATACTGATATACATGAGAAAATGGGATTTAATTGGATATTTTTCTAAATTGAAATTATTTCAGGACCAAATGTAGATATAAGTAGTTTTGGAAAGATGTGTCAGGACTTTGTGTAGTCCAGCAGAACAGCAGCACTATGTGTCTCTTTGTTAGTCTAAGGGAGGTAATTCACATTTTACCTGCTTTTCTGATAAGTAAGATTTAGAGAATCATTGCGATGAGAAACAGGTACATTGCAATTACTCATTGCATGCCATATGCTTGCCTGCTTCCTTGTCTCTGTTCCTGTGCTTCCATGTGTTTGGTCTTTCCATCTATCTATTTCCTATAATAATGCATATTAGTTTTTATATTGTCTAATTTTGGAGTCCTGGTGTGGCGCTGCAGGTTAATGCGCCAGACTGCAAAGCCATTTGAACTGCTAGGTCGGCGGTTCAAACTCACCAGCTGCTCCTCGGAAACCCTGTACAGGGTCGCTATGGGTAGGAACCAACTCGACGGCACTTCACAACAACAACAACAACAACAAACCTCTATTGTATCTCTTTTGGAATCCTGGTGTGGTACTGTGGGTTAATGCGCCAGACTGCAAAGCCGTTTGAACTGCAAGCTCGGCGGTTCAAGCTCACCAGCTACTCCTTGGATACCCTGTGCAGGGTCGCTATGGGTCGGAATCTACTTGATGGCACTTGACAACAACAACAACAATTTTAGGAAACATTTTCCAAGATGAGCAGAGTATGACACTTGCTTAATTTTCTCAGTAGCTGAATTAAAATGATAGAGTCCATGTCTTCGGAAAATCTTTCTAAGACTAATTTTGAGTCTCTGTGTTTAATATCTCAATAACTATTGTTATTAATGTTTTATACTAATATTATACTAATGTCTTAATATATATTAAATTGACTTGCTTGACTAAACTTAAACAATTGTTTTATATTGTTTTTAAATGCCATCAAGAATGAAACCCCACCCAGTCTGTGTCATCCTCACAACTAACTACTGCTACGCTTGAGTCCATTTTTGATGCCACTGTGCCAGTCCATCTTGTTGGAGGTCTCCCTCTTTTTCACTGTCCCTCCACTTTACCAGGCATTATGCCATTCTCCAGATACTGGTCTCTTCTGCTAATAGGTCTGAAGTGTGAGAGACAAAGTCTGGCCATCCTGGTTTCTAAGGAGTGTTCTGGTTGTACTTTCTCCCAACACAAATTCGTTTGTTTTTCTGGAAGTCCATGATACTTTTACTATTCTTCCCCAACACCGTAACTTAATGCATCCAACTTACTTGGTTTTTCTTATACCTTGTCCAACTTAACACATGCATATGGAACTTTTGAAAATATCCTGGTTTGGATCAGGTGCACCTGAGTCCTCAAATGGACATCTTTGCTCTAGAACACTTTGAAGAGGTCTTATACAACAGATTTGTCTAATGCAATATGTTGTTTGACTTCTTGGCTGCTGTTTTTATATTATCTACATGTAAAAATTATATTGTAATGAAATGTGAAAACAAATGGAGTTAGAAAACCAAAAGGGAAGAACATGCTCATTATTTCTCAAGCTGAAAGAACACAAGACAAAATTCAAACCTCAATTTGCAGTATTGAATGAGTCTATGGGCAAAATATTGAATGATGCTGAAAGCACCAAGAGAAAATAGGAGGTATACACAGAATCAGTGTACCAAAAAGAAATGGTCAGTGTTCAGCCATGTTAAGAGGTAGCATGATCAAGAGCCAGTGATTCTAAAGGAAGAAGTCCAAGGTGCATTGAAGTCATTGGCAAAGAACAAGGCACCAAGAATAGAGGGAATACAAATAGAAATCTTTTAACAAATTGATGTGGCACTGGAGACATTCATTCATCAATGCCAAGAAATTTGGAAAACAACTACCTGGCCAACTGACTGGTAGAGAACTGTGTATGTGTCCATTCTGAAGAGAGGTTACCAAATAGAATGCGGAAATCATTGGACAATTATAGTTATCCCATGAGAGTGAAGTTTTACTAAAGATAATCCAAAAATGGCTGTAACCGTACATTGACAGAGAACTTCCAAAGGTTCAAGATGGATTCAAAAGAGGACGTGGAATGAGGGATATCATTGCTTTTGCCTGATGGATTTTGGCTGAAAACAGAGAATATCAGAAAGATGTTTACCTGTACTTTACTGACTACACAGAGGGTTTTTTTTTTTTTTTTGCGTTTTTATTGTGAATTATGTGATAGTTTACATGGAAGAACATTAGCTTTACATTCATCCTATTTTGTTTCATTGCAATGATTACAATCCCCTCCATGCATCATCAAACAACCAAAGGGTACACCTCACAAGTCTGTTCCCCGGCCACCAGCACACAGCCCCTCTACCTTCCTGAGTCCAGAGTCCCCAGCCGCTCCATCTCTACATCATCATCTCTGCCTCCATCACTGGCGTCACTGCTTCTCTGGGTAGGGTCCCACACTCCGCTCCTCTCCCTTGATGGTCCCAGGGACCTCCGCTCCTAGACTGCAAGATCAACCACTCCCTTCCTTTTGTTACAAAACATCTACCTTTACATTTCCAACATTCACAGTCAGTCCTAATAGCAATTATTCACTAGTGTATCACAAGAATCTTATCCCCAACTCCTTATATCAGCCCCATCCAGGCATATTGGAAACCACTCAGTGGAGATTCTACCTTCCTCCATGCCCTCTAAGGAGCTCTGGTAGCGTAGTGGTTATGAATCGGGCTGCGAACCGCAAGGTCAGCAGTTCGAAACTACCAGCTGTTCCGTGGAAGAAAGATGAGGCTTTCTGCTCTCGTAAAGATTTACAGCCTCGGAAACCCTGTACAGGGTCGCTATGAATCGGAACTGACTCCACGGCACATAACAACAACAACTTATGCCCTATACGCAGAGGTTTTTGATTGTGTGGATCATGACAAGCTATGGGCAACATTGTGAAGCGTGATTATTCCAGAACACTTAATTGTGCTCATGAGGAATCTGTACACAGACCAAGAGGCAGTTGTTTGAATAGAACAAGGGAACAACAAATAGCTTAAAATTAGGAAAGGTGTGTGTCAGGGTTGCCTTCTTTCACCATATTTATTCAGTCTGTATGCTGAGCAAGTAATCTGAGAAGCTGGATTATATGAAGGAAAATGTGGCATCAGGATTGGAGGAAGACTCATTAAAAACCTGCGATATGTAGTTGATACAACCTTACTTGCTGATAATTCAAGAGGATTTAAAATATTTAACTGATGAAGATCAAAGAGCACAGCCTTTGATATGGGTTGCATTTCAATGTAAAGAAAATAAAAATCCTCACCACTGGACCAATAAACAACATCCATATATGGAGAAAAGATTGAAGATGTCAGAGACTTTCTTTTGTTTGAATCAGCCATCAACACTCATGGAAGCAGCAGTTAAGAAATCAAATGACATATTGCATTAGGCAAATCTGCTGCACAAGACCTCTTAAAAGTGTTGAAGAGCAAAGATATCATTTTGAGGACTAAGGTGCACCTGACCTAAGCCATGGTATTTTCAGTAACCTCCTATTCATTCAAAAGTTGGACAGTAAATAAGGAAGACTGTAGGAGAATTGATGCATTTGAGATAGTTTTAGAGGAGAATATTTAAAATACCATGGAGTGCCAAAAGAGATCTGTCTTATAAGAAGTACAGCTGAAGTGCTCCTAGGAAGCCAGCATGGCCAGACTCGTCTCTCATACTTTGGACTTATTATTAGGAGGGACCAGTCACTGGAGAAAGATATCATGTTTGGTAAAGTGGAGGGTCAGAGAAAAAGTGGAAGACCCTCAATAAGATGGGTTGGCACAGTGGCAGAAGGGATGGGCTCAGAAGTAGTAACAATTGTGTAGTTGACCCAGGCCTGAGCAGTGTTTTGTTTTGTTGTGCGCTGGCTTGCTATGAGTCGGTACCAACTCAATGGCACCTGACAACAACACATAAAAATTATGTAAGACATAGGTATCTGCTGTTCTTTGCAATGTTACTAACAAAGGAACATGGCTAAAAATTATCCTATTGTGACACACCAGGAATATTCCTTTATGTACTTAACAATATAGTGTAGTGTAGTGAGGCAATAGAGTGGACCTTACTTTTTATTTTGAACTTTAATTGACAGAGCTCTGGTGGTGCCAATGCTCAGCAACTAATCAGATCAGCAGTTTGAGCCCTTTAGGCAGTCCATGGGAGAGAGATGTGGCAATCTGCTTCTGTAAAGATTTACAACTTTGGAAACTTATGGATCAGTCCTCTCCTGTCCTTTAAGGTTACTATGGGTCAAGGTCTACTTAATACAGTGGGTAATGTTGTTGTTTAGTGTCATTGAGGCAATTCTGACTCATAGCAACCCTGTATAGGGTTTCTGAGAAGCGGCTGGTAGGGTTAAGCTTCCGACCTTGAGGTTAGCAGTCAAGTTCGTATCCTGTAGAGCCACACCAAGCAGAAAAAATATGGATCATAACTATATAGTTTGATGAATTTTCACCAATTGATACTTCCATGAAACCAACATTCAGATCAAGAAACTGCAACTTAACCAGCACCCAGAAACCCTTCTGAACCCTAGTTGCTACTACTTACAAAGGTAATCACTTTCCTGACATTTCAGATGTTTGTGAAATGGAGTATTTTTCTTAAATACAGAAAAGGAGTTGTTAGAGGTACTGTGACAATACTTCTTATAAAGAAATGTCCCTGAGTAAATAAATGTGGGTTCATAGAGATATTTTTTTTTACATGTGGCTCTTGACCTGAGGGTACATTTAAACATGGGGCAGTGAATTCTTTGCAACGTGTTCTATCTTTAGTTTGAGTTACATAAGCAACAGTGAGCCAGATTATTGTCTTAAAATATTTATTGAGTAGTCTTGCCTTTAGTATTCACAGGCTGATAAAACTGCACCATGCGTGCCCTTGGCCCTGATCATTGACTCAGCACTGTATCACATTCCACATAGTTTTTATTGAGACCAAATTAGCACAGTTTCTGGAATTTCAGTTGAGACACAGAGGAGGTTAGCAAAGATGGTGGCTACTATGCCGCACATTTTAACTGTCTACCACTTAATGGGAGTTGTTGTTACTTGAACAGTAATTGAAGTGCATACAATATTAGTGAATTTGGATTCAGGGCTATAAGTATTCCTCATTTCTCACTTCAACTTAACTTTTTTTATATTCAACATGTTTTTATTTCTAAAAGTGAAACATTGGAAGTTACAATATTGGTTACCAACAATAGGGGAATGCTTAAATAAATAATGGTATGATCCTAATATAGACTATATCATAAGGTATCAATTTTGTTAAAAGTATATTTATAAACATGTACATAGAGGAAACACTGGAAATTCATAAGATACTGGTCCTGGTTGTTTCTGAATGGTGTGACTGAGCAATTTTTATTTCTAAAAAATTTTAATTTTGTTTATTTTCCAAAAATCAGAAAATAACCACAGAGGATCCTTTTTTTTTCCTTTTATTTTTTTAAAGGACACTCTTGGGTAGAGAATTGCCTTTTCATGATAACCCGGTGAAATCAGATACCACAAACACATTTTAGTCAAGACTTTGGCAGAATACCCCCCAGCAGCAGCAGGATCCCAAATATCCATAAGTGATACTTCTTGAAATAATGAAATTTTTGATACATGAAACATTCATAGTTTCTTCAGACACCTCTCTGCATGTTATGTGCCTTCAAGTTGGTTCCCACTCATAGCCACCCTATATAGTGTTTCTGAGGAGCGGAAGCGGTCCAGTGATTATCCTAAAGCGCTACACCAGGACTCCATTAGAAATCCCTCAAAGTAACATCCTCTGACCCCCAAAATATACGCTGAGCCTGTGCAAACCTCAAGTGTTACAGAGATAGCCCCAGATGGGTTGTAGACCACGTAGACAAATATATTTCCATTAGTTGATACAGAATTTGTCTCCTGGTTGTGGTGGTATCGTGTGTGGTTGATTCTGACTCATAGTGACCCCATGTAATAGGGTAGAATGGTTGCAGTAGGATGTTCTAAGCTGCAATTACCGGAGCAGGTCACTAGGTCCTTCTTACATGAAACTTTTGACTGGGTTTAAACCACCAAATTTTTATTTAGCAGCTAAACACTTAGCCGTTGTGCTACGAGGGCCTCTTTGTCTCTTGATATTTCTGCTTAATTGTCTTAGTTCTAGCATGTCCTTCAGAAAATATTTAAATAGATGTATGTGTGTTTTTAGCAACTTTATTGAGGTATAATTTATGTACAATAAACTGTATCAATTTGAAGCCTACATTTCATTGAATGTTGACAAATGTGTCAGCATAGTCAAGATGAAGAACATTTTCATTAGCCCCAAAAGTTTCCTCTTGTCCCTTTGCAGTCCATCCTTCTTCCACCCTTGCCCAGACCACCATAGATTAGATTGCATTGCATAGAATTTCATATAACTGGAAACCGACATTGTATCCTCTTTTTTTAAACTGGTTTGTAAGATAAATCCCCTTAACTTTTTCTTTCACTTTATAAAGCACTTATAGCATGCATTATTTACTTTTATGGGTCTATCATAAAAGATGTTGTAGATTTCCTCTTCAGAGGATTAACCATTTAGGGAAAATGGATTATAGATTTTGTAGATGAACTTGCTTGTGCCTTAGATAAAAAGTGGAATTGGGCTATATAACCAGTGGTGCTTTTCTAGCATTGTTGTTGTTGTTGTTAAGTGCTGTCAAGTTTATTCCAATCCATAGCGACCCTGTATAGAGTTTCCGAGGAGTGGCTGGTGAGCCTGAACCACCGACCTTGCAGTTCAAACTGCCTTTGAAGTCCAGAGCATTAACCTACAGCACCACACCAGGACTCTTAAACTTCTAGTTTAAACATTGTGTCATTCTATATAATGTTTCCAGTTGTTACTCAAACTCAAAGTAATTTTGTACATTTGTTTGAAATTAGTCCAGTGACTAATAAATATTTAGAAGGGTGTCAATTTTGTTTGTTTGGTTTAGTTTAACATAGTTTCTTGGTCCTTCTCAGAAATTTCAATGTCTGCTAAATTGCTTAATAATGCTTTTTAGTATGCTATAAACCCCTTTGCCATTTCAGAATTAAATGGCAGAGGATTATTTATAAAAATAACATGAGAGTTCTTGGGGTAGCTCTGTTCCACAGGAAAAAAACCTGGCTTGAGGGGAATTTAAAGGACAAAGTGACTATTACAGTATTATTTTAAGCATCACAGCAATTTAATCAAACAGAAATGGTGATGACATCTACATTTTTGCCTCTTGATTGTATTTTATGATTCCAAACCACACCCATATTGTAGGTTGGCCTTTCTACTGAGAATATGTTCTTTTAAGATTAAAATCTGTAGTAGTAGGCAGAACACTTCAGCGAGGAGTTGGTCAAACACTAACCTTAGCAGAGGATTATCACAGGAAAGACAGTTTAGAGAGCCTGAATTTTAATCTTCTGAATAATTTTTCTGGACCTCCAGTTCTCAGGTGATAAGACACAGAAAAACAGGTATGCAAAAATTCTTCCTATGCTAAATAGAAATAATGGCATAGCCTCAGATTCTGTAGCTGTTCTTTTACATAATTAGTTAAATTTGGATAAAGTCACAGGTTTAATTTTTAAATATATCTTTGCTTTGGATTCTAGACAGCTTTGCATAATCAATGTAAGTAATAACCATGGCATGAAACCACAAAATTCCTAGTTCTCTCAAATTTTTCTATTTTGGAAATTCTTTCTTCCTTAAACAGTGCTAGCTAGGGAAGAAAAAAAACTGTTATGGTTTATTCAGAATTGAATTTTTAAAAAGTCATAATTTTGGTTGGACTTTGATTTTCCTTTAAGAAATGAGTATACTTAATTTAATGAAAATGCTGAAATAAATTGAATGTACTCTTTCTGCACCATGGAGAATGTTTATGTCTTATTGTTTTGAAACCTGATACTTTCAGTCTGATGAAGCAGTACTCCCTTTTTATCCCCCTAAAGGATTTCTACAGATGTATAAAGCAAATGTTACTAGAGAATTATCTACAGTGCTAGGGATGTGATCAGATTGGAGTGAAGCATCTGAGTACTGAAGAAAATACCTAAGCTGAAATTAACTCTGATAGTGCTTCTGCTATTTTACATTGTAAAATTATCAAAATGTACTAGAGACGGTATCCTTGCATGAAAGCCTTTTTCACTGTTTGATTGAATTTGGGAAGGAGCCAGACAGAGGCTTTCAGAAGTCAGTTTTCTTCAAAAGTGTGTACAAACAAGCATGTAGTCTTTACTTGTG
The DNA here is from genome assembly GCF_000296735.1 of Chrysochloris asiatica. Lineage (NCBI taxonomy): Eukaryota > Metazoa > Chordata > Mammalia > Afrosoricida > Chrysochloridae > Chrysochloris > Chrysochloris asiatica. Next base: position 2,954,741 of record NW_006408654.1, read on the forward strand.
TGTGTTTTGAACAGCTCCCAAAGTTGACTGAAGAACTATATATCTACTCTCAACAGCTCTGGAAGCTGCAGCAGCCTCATTTTAAGTCTTTTCTTAGTAAAGCCGAAAATGAGCAGTTCCCAGAGCATGTAATGCTGAGAAGGTCTTGAATGATACATGTCGAGGAAACTTGGATACTGATATCTCTGACAATTTGCATAAGACTTAATGCCAAAGTTTTCTTAAAAGAAGCCAGCTTTTAAAAAGTTTAGTATGTTTCCTTTGTGCAGTGACCTGAGCTCTCAAAGCTATGCAGAAAGTTAAGGCTTCTTTGCTCAGCTCTCTGAAGCATTCAACCATTTAAATTTATTTGTGAGCCTCATATAATGGAATTACTCCGTGACTCTTCTTAAAGAACTGTACATATGAGCAATTAACCCTGGAACGTGAGTGCCTTGGAAAGAACTCACATCGTTCTTAAAAACTCCCTAATGGTTTTCTTAGGAACCAGTATTATGCTAGTTCTTTCATGATAAGCCAGCCAATTCCTCAATTGTGTTCATGAGGAGGAGGGGGATAACATTCCTTATGGTCCCCAGTTTAGATCAGTTTACCACACAAAGCATGATATTTGATTACCCTTATTATGTTTCCCTGCAAGCTACAAATGTTACTAATGGTGTGGCCTTATCTTGCAATTAAAAAAAAGTCCAATACATTGCTGATTTACAGTCACTATTGTAAGAGGCCCTATTGCTAAGGGCCCTGGTAATCTGAACCCCTGGAGAACAGCATTTGGGGTTAGGTATAAACACATTGAAAGCATAAACACATTAAACTCCTCAATACCCCAGTGAGTAACTAACTGCCTGTAGTTTTTCCTTCTAAGTGCTGATGTTAATCTCTAAAATGTGCCTGGACCTGAGTTACTTTAAGAATGGTTGAAGTTTAAGGGATACTTCTTAGGACATTCTTCATTTAGAATTGACATTCTTTAGCATTCTTTCTTTCTTTGTCCTTCCAACTGTTCCCAACTCAGTTCTCATTCTTGCAGGTTACAGGAGGAACTGGCGTAAACCAGTCAAAGCAAGAATTCTTATGCTTTTACCTATTATGCTCTGGGATATGCACCAACCAAGTTGGCAGTTCAAACTCACTAGCAGCTTTGTGGGAGAAAGATGAGGATGTCTGCTTCTGTAAAGATTGACAGTCTTGGCAACCCTATGTAGGGTCTCTTTGAGTCAAAATCGACTCGATGGCAGTGGGATTGGTTTGGCTTTGGTTTACCTATTACAGCAGAAGTGGGATGTTGAGCTTTTTCTCCCTCTAAATCTATGGATCCGTGACCGCTCTGCTTTTTCAATTGCTGTAGTCCCATCAGTCAAAGAAGTTTGGCCCTACACCTCTTGTAGAGTCTATATTTTACATTATTAAGTTCAAGTGCTCCTTAATGTATAGATTACTTACCTAAACAAAAGAGAAGTTAAAATAAAAATTTAAACGCAGTGTTAATTATAAGAGCTTTATAATATCCTTAGTGTCTCATGCATTAATATACCCACAGGTCATGTTGTTGTTAAGCGCTGTTGAGTTGATTCTGACCCATAACCACCCTGTATAGGGTTTCCGAGGAGCAGCTGGTGAGCTTGAACCGCCGACCTTGCAGTTCAAATGGCTTTGCAGTCTGGCTCATTAACCCACAGCGCCACACTGCAGGTCATATAGTTCATTGTTAATTACTGAGTGGGAAACTGTAGTTTGCATCATCGTGATAATTTTGAATTTTTGCCTGACGTAAGGTCACATATGCTGCTATTTGTTGTTTTCTAATATACCTGATGACAACTCATTCTAGAAGTTGATGCATCACTTATGTCAGTTTCTTGTGCTTGTATAAATAGTATTATTTTTATTTCCTGATTTCTTTGCAGGCAGCTTTTTCAACTTGTTATTGTTGCTGGCTAGTCATTTCTGACTCATGGTGACCCAATGTGTGTAGATTAGCAGATTAGAATGGCACCATAGGGTTTCAGGACTGTGACCTTTTGGGAGCAGATCATCAGACTGGGTTTCCGAGGCATCTCTGGATGGGTTTGTGAACCACTAACCTTTTGGCTAAGAGTCAGTGCATTTAACTCTTTGTGCCTCCCAAAGATTCTTTTAAATTTACTTGCTCATTTAGTAAAAGCAAATTTGGTATCATCTGGATAATGTGATGTCCTTAGTCCATGTGACTGGAGTTTTAGTGTGGCACTGTAGGATAAGTACTGGCTAAACACAAAGTTGGAGTCTTGGTGTGTTGCTGTGGGTTAATGTGCCAGACTGCAAAGCCATTTAAACTGCTTTGTGGCAGATCAACTCCTTATCTGGAATGCGCTTGAAATGTTTATGACCTGAGGATAGCCATCATAAAGACCAAGGATGGGAGTGAAAAATACATGTGTTAAATATTTAGAAAGGTACCCTCCTTCTTTTTTTTTTTAAGATTAAAAAATAAATACAACCAGTTCTAACATTTTCTTCCTATATTCTAGTTGAGAGCATTCGGAAACCATTGTCTTCGGTAAATAGGAACCAATGGAGTAGCCACAGTTTTTCCATTTATAAAAGGGATTGAAATAGGTGTTTTTAAAGATCCTTTTCTGATATTTTATGGCATGGTTTTCTTTATGTATTTTTTGTCTGATATATACCTAGACCAAGAGGCAGTTTCTCAAACAGAACAAGGGGATTCTGAACGCCTTAAAATCAGGAAAGTTATATATACACCATGGTTGTATTCTTTCACCATACTTATTGAGTCTGTGTGCTGAGCAAATAATCTGAGAATCTGGATTATGTGAAAAAGACCATGGCATCAGGATTGGAGGAAGACTCATGAACAACCTGTCATATGCAGTTGATAACAACCTTATTTTCTGGAAGCGAAAAGGACTTAAAATGCTTACTGATGAAGATTAAATACTACAGCCTTCAGTATGGATTGCACTTCATTGTCAAGAAAATAGAAATCCTCACAACTGGACAAATAAATACCATCATGATAAACAGAGAAAAGATTGAAGTTGTTAGAAGACTTCATTTTGCTTGGATCCATCATCAACGCTCATGGAAACAATAGTCTAGAAATCAGATAACATATTGTCTTAAGCAGATCTGCTACAAAAGATTTCTTTAAAATGTTGAATAACAAAGATGTCAGTTTGAGGACTAACGTGTGCCTGACCCAAGTCATGGTATTTTTAATCACTTCATAAACATATGATAGGTAGACAATGAATAAGAAAGAATGTAGAAGCATTGTTGGATTTGAGTTATGATGTTGGAGAAGAATATTGAAAGTACCATGGGCTGCCAGAAGAACGAACAAATCCTTAGATGCGTGGATGGTGAGACTTCACTTCTCATTCTTTGGACATGATACCAGGAGGGATCAGTCCTTGTAGAAGGACATCATGCTTGGTCAAGTGAAGGGGCAACGAAAAGGAGGAAAATCCCCAACAAGATGGATTGACACAGTGGCAGCAACAGTGGGCTTTGACAGAATAACAATTGTGAAGATGGCACTGGACTGGGAAGTGTTTTGTTCTGACTCCTAGTGACACTTTGCACAACAGAATGGACTTGACAGAGTTTAACAACAGTAACTGCAGCAGCATGTGCTTATTCATTCATCATTATAAGTAACTCTCACTGCTTGGAAGCTATTTTTATAAGGAAAACTGTTCAGAAATGCGAGTTATATGTTAGGATTTGTTATTTAAATCAAGATTTTGATAGCATCTTCTGCATCCAAACCACAACTAGAAAAACATCCTTACTTTTCAAGACCTGCCCAGTTTAAACATCACCCCTTCAGGGAAACCTTTCTCATCACTCAAGTGTGAAATATTTGCTTCCACTTTTCTTACATATAATTCTATTTGGTTATCTTTATACATGCTTATTACTCACATATGTAACAGCAAGCCTTACTGATTAACTGATTATTTTTCACTTAATATGCTGAAAAAATACTATAGAGAACATTGAGAAAAAATTTTCCAGTAGATTAAAAAAATATCTTTTTTTACCCAAGGGAGCATTTTTTTTGAAAACCTGGGACTAGAGTTCTTAACCTGGGACCCATGGGCTTCTAGAAGGCTTGGATGTCATTGTACATCCATATTGCATGAAATCATAAGCTAATTGTTCAGAGTATGTCTGTGTGTGTTTTTCTAGGTATAGAGTTCATAACTTTGATTTAAAAGGCTAGATATCAAAAGACTAAACTCATTGCCACAGGGGAGATATAGGTGTTTCATATATAACCTCTTTATCTTAATTTAGGCTTACTTTTCAGCCTGATTTTCATAATTGTTTTTGTTTTAAGCTGTCTAGAGCATTCATGGTGTGGCGCTGTGGGCTAATGCGTCAGACTGCAAAGTCATTTGAACTTCAAGGTTGGTGGTTGAAGCTCACCAGCTGCTCCCTGGAAATCCTATACAGGGTCGCTATGGGTTGGAATTGACTTGACAGCACTTAACAACAACAACAGGAGCAGCCATGACCCTACTATGATAATTAGTAATTCTATTAACAATACTTAATACCACAGACTCGAGTCCACTATGCTTCTATTCCTAACAACTTACATACTTGAATGACATTATTTTGTGAGTGAAAAGCACATTGCTTTTGTTGAAAATAATGAAGAGTACTTCTTAGGTTAAAAGGGAGAATCTGGGATTAAATAATAATTGAGAAAGTAAAAGGAAATATGTACAGAATTGTTTTGTAAATGTCTACATTAAATGGGCTCATATCTTACCCTTGAATGTAATGCAGAAAATGTCATGAATTTTTTGGCAACCGATTTCATGTCTTCATTGCTCTTGACCATTAAAGATTCAATGTAGTTTTTGGCATAATTATGTTCACAAAGACCGTGTTCTACATTCTATTTTTGTGAGTAGCATCTGGAGTCTTAAAAGCTTGTGAACAGCCATCTAAGGTACAACTATTGGTTTCTCCTGGTTTGGAGCAAAGAAGAGTGATGAAAATCAAAGACACATTGAAACAATTAATCCAATGACCTAATGAACCAAGCAGACTAATGAACTCAGCCTCCGTAACCCTGAGACCTGAAGAACTAGATGGTGCCTAACTACCACTATGAAGTCCTGGTGTGGTGCTGTAGGATCAGCACTGGACTGCTAACCACAAGGTTGGTGGTTCAAAGTCACCAGCTGCTCCTTGGAAACCCTATACAGGGTTGCTATGAACTGACTCAATGATACTTAATAACAACACCAGTACCAGTTTTTTGGAAAGAGATTACATTAGAAGGTCCTGGATAAAGCAGGGTGGGGTGGGGAGTGGAACAAACCTCAAAATAATAAAATAGATCAGGCTTACTAGTAGAATAGAGACTGGTGAAACCCCGAGACTATGGCCCTTAATTGCCCTTCAGGCCTGGAACTGAACTCACCCTTGTGGCTCAATTTTCAGCCAAACAATAGAGAAATTTATAAGGTGAACAGTAAACACTAGAGAGGCATGCACACCTTAGAATAATCAACCATTTGAGATCAAAAGGGTAGCATTTGCCTAAGTCAAAGTTGTTTAGGTTATAAAGCACTTTTACATAAATTATCTCATTAGACCCTCACATCAACCCAGTGTTAGGCTGCAGAATTGGTGATAACAACATTATTGTTACTATTATCATATGAGGGGACTTCAAACAGTTCATGGACAAATGGAATTATTCCACGAACTTTCTGAAGTCACTTAGTATTCCCAGGTTTACATACAAGGAAACTGAATTGTCAGCCTCTCCAACAGTTTTGAAATTGGTATGTATTAATTATTTTCCTCATTCATGTTTTTCTTTTTTTTAAGGTTTTTATTGTGGATTGAGTGAAAGTTTACAAGCAGATCATTAGTTTTACATTCAACAAATCATATACCTTATTTCACTATGATTATAATCCCCTCCATGTACCATCAGTTAATAGTATTTCTTTCTATTCACTTTAGCTCTTTTTTTTTTTTTTTTTAAACACTTGGGCATATATAATAATTTACACCACCAAAGGGCACATTCTGCAAGTCTGCCTCCTGGCTGCCAGCTCTTAGTCCCTCTCTTCCCATGAATCCTCAGTTGCTACCTCTCTCGATATCCCCGTCTCTGCCTCCATCTCTGGTATTGCTGCTTCTCTGGATAAGGTCTTGCATTCCACTTGTGCTTTTCTCCCTTGATGGTCTTGTATTGTTCTTGTATTTCCTGAAGGCAGTGAGCATAGTTTCCAAATCCAAAACTAGACTAAGAAACTATGAAGCCTTTGTTTCTGGACTGTAAGATTAACTACTCCCGTTTTTGTTACAAAACTTCTACCTTTACAATTGTGACAATCACTATTTGTCATGATAATAATTACTACTGAATCATAAGAATTTTATCCCCATCTCTTTTAACCAGACCCATCTTGACAAGATGAAAACTATTCAGTGGCAACTCTTTCTTCCCCCACACACTATTAAACTAAACTCTGCCTTGAAGCCTTGTGAGCCAGTCACTCCGTGCCTTTATCACCTCTTCATTTTAGGTAACCAGTGTCTAAGTTGCCCATCCCTATCTGCCCTGTGTACAGAGGGGATAGCATGGATAATTGATGTGAAGACTCCTTCCCTCTCTGTTGGTAGAGTTACTACCTCCATGAGTATAGGTCAGGTTCATCAAATTGTAGCAATTTACCTTAATTTCCTTTATAAAAATTTTTTTCTTTTAATCTTACTCTAGTCGAGTTCTGAATATCAAGCCATCGAGGCTAGGTCAAGTGGGTACTATTTGCAAGTTTGGGTGTTCTTGTGTGCTTCCTGTCAATCCATATCATCTGGATGCTTTACTCTCAGCTCTACCCTCAGTTGTCCCCAGGTCTCACCACACTTTGGGCCAACCAGCCCTTCCTCTTCTCTCTCTCATCTCTAGGTCAGTGGGAGTCTATGGAATGTGGTTGAACTCAGCCCATTTCTTCATTGCTGTCTTTCCCCCTCTTTCACTTACCAGTAGACCAATGTGGTCGTCAGCCTACTCATATGTTCCCTTTGAGTTTCAGTCTTAGAGAGGGGTATGTCCTGAAGGAACCTGATTGCTTCCCTGAGATATGTTTTTCTACTTCTATTGCATATTTCTTCTATTAATAATATCAAAATGAAGTATTGTTTTAAACATTGAAACTTTTTCAAAAGTGATATTTGCTATGTATATATTTTTCATTCTACATGTATTCCTATGATTTCCTTATGTGACCGTAGATGTCTACTTCATTTTGACTGTTGTATATAGTCTTCAATATAGAACTCTAGTAGCGTAGTGATTTTGAGTCTGGCTGCTAACCTCAGAGTCAGAAGTTCAAAACTACTTGCCCTTCAACAGGAGAAAGATTAGGCACTTCTGTTCCTGTAAAGATTTACAGCCTTGGAAACCCCGTACAGGGTTGCTATGAGTTGCAACCGACTCCACGGCACACAATCACCACCATATAGTCTCCTATGGATGAATATATCCTATGATTATCTAGTTTCCTAATGATGGGTGACTAGGTTTTCAGTTATTTGATATTATAAACTATGTCATACTTTTATATCTAACTTGTGCAAGAATTTCTCTGAAATAAGCTTCTAGATGTGGAATTGTAAGACAAAGAGTCTGTATCTTCATCTCTTCAGATACATCACTTTGGAGAGCAATTTAGCAATATGTGTTTGTGTTTTCTTGTCTCCTCTCCAGTACCTGGTGTTAGTATCAGTTTCGTGTTTAGTAGTTTGATAGGTTTCAGATGTTAGGTTATTGTTCTCTTTTGCCTTTCTGATTTTATTTATTTGTTAAAACAGTGTTTTAAATGTATGGCATAACCCTATTAAAATCAGACATGCATGTATTTAGCTATGTACATATATATATACATGCAGGTTTGTAAAGTGAAAGTAGTTTTGAAAGGTACTTCCCAAAATACTACAGTAATTATTCTCAGGAACTGAAATTCAGAATGGAGTTGCAATGATACAAAATTTACCTTTTTCTTCATGTACTTCTTTTTCTGTATTATCATTGAGGTTTTTTTTTTTAATAATGTGCATGACATACTTTTAATTTAAAGATATAAAAAATTTAAATGTACAATTTAGAATGTTGTTACTGTCCAAGGTGGAATATCAGAGACTGAATTTACCCTTCTACCTTAAACAACACAGCAACGAAAAATAAAACTGGACAAAATATATGAGATCACAATTTTCAAATCTAAAGAAGAAAAAAGTGGACATCAGGGAATAAAGGACAGTGATCTCAGAAGATGAAAACCAAGCAAGGTGAATCCTGCAGTTGCCTCACTGTTGCCTTGAGAAAGCATTCAGACCACAGCTCAGGGATGGGAATCTGGGGTGAGAAGAATATGGCGTGACAAAGATGGCTTCAGTTCCTGGGACAAACTACAAGGAAGAGAGAGGTGTACAGAGAGCTACACAGGTCTGTGGAGGCGTCCCTTTGTGGATTCGTCAGGTCAGCACATGTGTGTAAGAGAGCGACGTAAGACCTGGAAAAGAACCTTCTAAAAGGATTAGAAGGAACAGTGCCTGGTACTCATATCAGGCCAGGAATAGTGCCTGTTCCCACCAGCCAGATTTGGGGAAAAAAATGTAATAATTTACAGGCTTCTGGGTAGAGTGCTCAGAAGTATCTTGTCTAGTGGGAAATAATTAACTCTGAGACTAAGCTTTCTCAATCCTAGTGTTATTGATAGTTTGGACTGGGTAATTATTTGTAAGGGAATTTCAGTGCATTGTAGAGTGTTTAGCAGCACCCCTAGCCTCAACTCATAGAGGCCAGTAACACCTCCTTAGTTGCTACTGTTAAAAATATCTCTAGAAATTGACAAATACCTCTGGACAGCAAAATCATGTCTTGTTGAGAATCACAATCCTAGACTAAACTCTACTCTGGTCCTGCCTCACAAAACATAAGTGTAGGACCCAATAAAGTCAAGCTCATTTCAAGGAATTTAGCTCACAAATACAAAGCTCAGTCAAAAAGTATTGTTAAGATGACTCCAGTTCGTACATGCATAGGCTTATTCCAAACAAATCATGTTTAAACATGTTTCTGTGGTCAGTGGATGGGTGTAGATAAGTTGTCAGTAATACATTTGTCTTGTTAAGTGCTGTCAAGTCGGTTCTGACTCATGGTGACCCTGTAGAGGGTTTCAACGAGCAGCTGATGGGTTTTAACTGCTGACTTTGTGGTTCACAGTCCAGTGCTCATCCTACAGGGGTACACCAGGTCTTAAGCTGTCTTAAAAAGACAATGGCTAATCAGAATAATGGCTTCTGAGGGGATCTGCTGGGCTAGTTAAATTCAAGGCAGAAAAAGTCAGTTGAGAAGGTTATGATAACTATGTTTTTGGATTCCAAATTGGAGGGGCTATCTTGATAAATTTTCTCAAAGTAAACAGGACACTCATTGGGGCTTACTAAGAAGTTCTAGGAAAACTGAAAACAGCCTTGACTAGAAAAAGGCTAGGGAAGTTGCAATAAGGAATTGTTTTCCCCCATCATAACAATGCACCTGCTCATTCTTTGAGGGTATCAAGAGCTGTTCTATGAAAATTTCATTGAAAAATCTACCCCACCCATTCTATAGACACTATCTTGACTTTCAGGCTTCTTTTTTGTTCTCAAAACTATTCATTTTAAAGAAACATGATCTGAGTCTTTGAAGATACCAAACTATTTTGCTGTGGTGTCAAATGAAGAGGACAGAGTTCTTCGGGAAAGAGTTAGAGAGGTGGAACACTGCCTTCAGAAGTGTATAGACCTAGATGGATGGGACAGTGAGAAACTCACTTCACATTTTGATGTTTTTGTTTAATAAAGATTTATGATTTTATAGCAATACTTTTTGATTTAGTCTCATATTTATAGGAAAACAAAATTTTTAGTGTTTTTATAAAATCTAATAAAAAATTACCAGACATGCAAAGAAGTAGGAAAATGTGATCCATAATGAGATAAAAAACCTGTCAATCAAAACTAACCCAGAACTGAGATACAAGAATGTAAACCACAGCATTAAAGCATTTCTCATAACTGTATTATGTATGCTGAAAGTGTTCAGCTGTTGTTGAGTGCTGTCAAGTCACTTTCAACTTATAGTGTGACTCCATGTGACAGTAGAAGTACTCCATAGGGTTTTCTTGGTTGTAAAGTTTAAGGAAGCAGATTGCCAAATCTTTCTCCTATAAAGCTGTTGGGTAGGTTGGAATTGCAAGCCGTTTGGTTAGTAGCTATAAAGCCCACAATCCAACTTGTAGAGATAAAAAGATGCACCATCTAAGATGAAAAATACACCAGCTGCCAGAGAGGGAGAGAGGCTGCAAGCTGTGGGCAGGCTTGCAGGGTATATCCTGTGGTTGGTTGATGATACTTGGAGGGGATTGTAACCATGGCAATGAAATGATATACGATAGGATGAATGTAAATCTAATGTTCTCCCATGTAAACTATCACATAATTCACAATAAAACATTAAAAAAAAAAAAAAAAAGAATACAGACTTATCGCCTCCCCTTCACTCGTCTTACCCACCCAATCTACCTAAGCCCCCAAACTAGATAATACTGTATGATTGAAGCTGGCATGGGGCCTAACACAAAGTAAATTTTCAACAAGGATTTGTTCTTGGTACATGCCCTTTCCCTCCACACTTATGCACAGTATTTAACTGCACTTGCACATACATGACATACACTCAAAAGCCTAGATTAATGGGATGATCTAACCATGATGCAGAGGTACACAAGGTAATGATACTGACTAACCAGAAATACCTCTTAAGTCAGGCTTCTGTGTCTGGGAATGGGATGGTGTTGATAAGTGCCATCGAATTGGTTTTGACTCATAGCGAACCTGTGTAGAGTTTTCAAGGAGCAGCTCGTGAGTTTGAACTGCTGACCTTGCAGTTCAAACTGACCTTGTGGTCCAGTGTCACACCAGAACTACAGCGTCACACCAGAACTCAGGGGGTGGATAGAGGGAAGTAAATGACAATGGCACACTTAACTGACTTTTAATAAACATTGATGAAGAGAATCCTGGTGTGGCACTGTGGGCTAATGCGTCAGACTGCAAAGCCATTTGAACTGCAAGGTCTGTGGTTCAAGCTCACCAGCTGCTCCTCGGAAACCCTATACAGGGTCGCAACCGACTTGATGGCACTTCACAACAACAAATAGCAAAAAATATCAAAATAGAGGAAAACTTGGCTACTTACACACCTCTCTGAATGCAATCTCTTTGACAAGAACGCAGCTTTGATCAATGGAAACAAAAATGGACAGTTTTAGGAAACATCTACTTGTTGTTTATACTGGTATTATGAGCATAGCCTTTATGCTCACTTGTTTTTGTTTCCTCCACTACAACTGTATGAGCGATGATGCCCCGAAAGGAGACATGACGAGGAAACAAGAGATAGCAGCCAAATCATCCAGATTATCACCCAGTGAATTCAAAGAGCATCAGTCCTAACAGTCCAGAAAAACAACCCAGACTATCCTGTATAGACAAGTTTTTGGAGCCATCAAGTCCAGTACCATCTCTACCATCCAGTACAGAGAATCTCTTCAGGTCGTCGGGGACAGTACAGTCTTCTCCATCAACCAGTGCACAAATGTTTCTCAGGCCATAAAGTCCAGAAAAGTCATCTCTACCATCCAATAGAAACTCATCCAGGCTATCAAGTCTAGAAAAAGTATTCAGGTCACCTCCCCACCCTCCGAAAAACCTATCTAGAACATCTAGCATAGAAAAGACATATAAGGTAACCCATACCCAAAAGCCAGTCTGTCAAATCTGTTTGTCCTGTTCACATAAACCAATTAGACCTCCTTGTCTGCCCTGCCCACAAAAGCAGATCTGGCCACCTGAGGAATGTGCTCTACCCAGACTGGCCAAGCCACCCAGACATCCTAATGCAAGATGATCTCGTATTACATAAAAGACTACCATGTTGTCTAGGCCTCTGCTACCCAAGACTTGTCACTGCTACAAGGAAAGATGCCTTGTTTGCAAAACTTCTGAGCCTTTGCTCAAAGAAATTTCTGAGGTGAAGATTGACATTGCTTAATCCTCACTTTTTCCATGTGAAGTGAAATATTTATCCAGGTCCTTAAATAAAATGGAGTCTATGGACAATGCTTTATGTAATGATGTGGGTAAGAGTGATGTGGAGACATGTCACAGTGATGATGACAGTGATAAGGAGATACTCATTATTTGTAATGTTCAGCGTGAGAAAGTGCTCCCTATAACTGCTCACAATAATGAAGGGCTCAAACAAATTAATTCCAACTAGGAAGATGTAAACGTACACCAACATACTGTTTTAAGTTCACTATCCCAGACAGAGGGAAAGATTCATCGAGAGAATAAAAATCCAAATCACTTTTGAGATCAACCCTATTGATCTTGGAAAATATTTTCTTGGAAATGAATAAACACATGGCATAACAACACCACCAACAAAATACACCAGCTGGAATTAGTGGCAAATTAAGCTCTGCAGAAGAAAAGATTGAAGACTGCAATAGAAACTATCCAGAGTGAGACAGAAAAGGATTGCAGAAGCAAAGAAACAAAAGTACACTTGACCTGTGGCACAACTTCAAGTGGCCTAATGCACGTGAATTTAGAGTCTCTGAAAGTTAAGGGATAAGGGAGCAGTAGAAAAGATATTTGCGGAAATCATGGGTGAAAAATTCCCAAAATTTATGAAAGCTATAAGTTTGTGGATCTAAGAATCTCAATAACCACCAAGAAGAAGAAAACAAAAAGAGAAATACATCAAGCACATCATAATCAAAATTGTTCAGCACCAATGATAAGCAAAAAACAATACAAGAAACCAAAGAAAAGAGGTTTGTTACACACAAAAGAAAAAAGATAAAGACACAACTTTTCTGCTGGAAACAATACAAATAAGTTAGTGCAGCAGTGTTTTTTGAAGTACTGCAAGGAAAATAAATACTGTCAACCTCGAATTCTGTATCTGGTAAAAAAGTGTCTTTCGAAACAGAGATGAAATAAAGACATTTCAGACATGTGAAAATGGAGAGAGTTCATCAGCAGTAGACCTGCACTACAAAGTTGAAGTTAAGTCTTCCAAGTAGAAGGAAAATGATATGGAAATCAAGATCTACACAAAGAAATGAAGAGCATTAGAAATGGTAAATAAGTATACAAGAAAATATTATGTATTTTTTTTCTGATTCAATTTATCTAAAAGATAATTGATTTTAATAGGAAATGCTTTATATATACCACACTACAAAATGGTAACTATTTAAGTTAAAAACAACAATATAAATGGGGTTGATAATATTGACAAAATGCATGCCAGATAGATTACAAAGACTGAGAGGGGAAAAATGAAAGTATGATATAATAATGTTCTGATTCTATGTGGGAAATGGCATAATATTATTTGAAGATAAGTTGTGATATGTTAAAGGTGTATACTGTAAACCCTAAAGCAACCACTGAAATAACAAAGAGACGTAAAAAGCCAACAGTGATGATAAAGGGGAATCATAAATAATACTTGAGTAGGAGTCCTGGTGTGGTGCCTTAGGGTAACACTTGACGTCAAGGTTGGTTAGAACTGCAAGGTCAGCGACACTTAGCAACAACAACAACAAACTCAAAATGAGACAGGAAAGAGAAAAACAGAGCAGATCAGACAAAGAGAAAATAAATGTTGAGATTATTGTCTTCAATTTAACCTTGTCAAAAGTCATATTAGATATAAATTGTTGAAACACCTAATTTAGAGGCAAAGATTATTAGATTGGGTGAAAACACAAAACCCAAATTTCAGTTGCCTATAAGGAACACACTGTATACGGACATTTATTTCTTCAGTTTCTTCTTAAAGTGAAGATAACTCCTTGTAATTGTTCTAGGGAAATACAGTAATTTTCTGTTCATCCTTTGTAAGTAAAATGGGTGGATAGTTCTACTGACATTTATAAAATGAAACACTTTAAACATAAAGACACTGGGAAAAAACTGATTGTAGTAAGTCGATTCTAGCTCTTAACCCTATAAGGTTTCCAAGGCTATAATTTTTATAGAGTCCTGGTGTGGTACTGTGGGTTAATACGCTGGACTGTAAGGTTGGTTGGAACTGCAAGGTCAGTCATTTAAGCTCACTAGCTGCTTCTTGGAAACCGACTCGATGGCACTTGACAACAACAATCTTAATAGAAGCAGACTTTCCACCTCAGAGTACCTGGTGGGCTTAAATTTAAGATCTTTCAGTTAGTAGCTGAAAGCTTTAAAACTGTGCCACCAAGATTTCTTTTATAAAGACACAGTTTAAAAGTAATGGGGTAGAAAAATACATAACATGCTGACACTAAAGAAAGCTGGACTGTGACTATGTTAATATCAGGCAAAATAGATTTC
>NW_006408654.1:2969324-3008622 GCF_000296735.1 Chrysochloris asiatica
TTATCCACTCCTTGGAGAAAAATGAGGCTTTAAGCTCTTATACAGATCTACAGCCATGGAAACCCTATACAGGGTCACTGTGAGTCATAACCGGCTCCATGGCTCATAACCAGCACTGCCACTGGCTTTATTGTTTGTTTGGTTTTTTTCTTAGTACGATAAAAGATATGTTTGGTGTTCATTTCCTATTCTTTGTATCTTATAACCTTCCTTTCATATTTTTATATTTGTTATTACTTTAAGGTAATTTCTTCAGATCTTTTCACTAATTATCACTGTCAGTCAGGGTTCAATCAGACAAAGAAAGCTAGTTGGAAATATATATTAAGAGATTTAATGTATGCAATTGTGGGAGGTGGTAATGCAAGTTTGGAATTTGTAAGGCAGGCTATCAGAAAGGACAGGTTGGAATACTTTGCTAGACGTTGAAGATACTATCCACAGGTTAGCAGTTCAAACCCCCCAGCTGCTGCGCAGAAATCCCATAGAAGGTTACTATCAGAAGGAACCAACTCGATGGCACTCAAAAATAACAGCAAAGCCCTATGCAGACTCCTGGTGTGGTGCTGTAGGATAAGGACTAGACTGCAAACCTGAAGGTCAGCAATTCAAACCCATCAGCTGCTCCTTGTAAACCCTATACGAGGTCACTATGAGTCAGAACTGACTTGATGGGCCTGGTGTGGCACTGTAGAATCAGTTCTGGACTGTGAACTATAAGGTTGGTAGTTCAAGCCTACCAGCTGCTGCTTGGAAACCCTATGCAAGGTTACTATACGTCAGAACTGATTCAACAGGACCTAACAAAAACAATAACACAATGCAAAACTAACAAATGTCATATATTTAAAGAAATACAAAACCAGAATAAGAAGTATGGTTAAAGTATAAGACATTACAAGAAGTGAACAGGCTTTACTGAAAAGAAATATCTGGAAAAGATTTTAACACTTAAAAATTATAAACTAAAGTGACAAATCAGATAAGACACATTTTAGGAGATTGTAATAGTCAATTTTGAGTGTCAATTTGTTTGGGCTACGTTATTGTCAAATGCCATCAAGTCAGTTCCAAGTCATAATGACCTGTATTTGTTGTTTTTGTTAAGTGGAGTCACAGCAACCCTGTACAGGGCAATGTTGTGGTTGTCAAGTGTTGTAGAGTTGATTCCAACTCACAGCAATCTTATACATGATTTCTGACCTTGTGTAGGGTTTCCAAGGAATGGCTGATAGGTTTGAAGCACCACCTTTCAGTTAACAGTTCAGTGCTTATCCTACAGTGCCACACCAGGAGTTTTACATTACAAATCTGATAATTCCAAGAACCATAGGATATGTTTTCTGGATGTTGCTTCTGTTGCTTTTGTTCTTTAATGGCTTGATTTCTTGTAGAGTATGTGTGTGTGACAGAGAGAAAAGAATGCACAAGAACAATGTAGTTAAGTGCTGTCCAGTAGATTCTAACTCACAGCGACAGTGCATAGAGTTTCTAAGGAATGGCTGGTTGATTTGAACCACCAACATTTTGGTTAGCAGTCCAGTGCTTATCCTACAGTGCCACATCAGGATTCCAAAAGAGCACTAACTTATTTGTAAGAATTATTGAATTCTGATTATTAAAATGAACTCTCTATATACATATAACTGTATATATTTGTGTGTTAGTATATATGAAGGTGGTGTGTCATGGAGTCATTCTGACTAGCAGCGACCCTGCATAGGGTTTCTGAAGCTGTAAATCTTTATAGCAGCAGAAAGCTTCATCTTTCTCCTATGGAAGAGCTGGTAGTTTTGAACTACTGACCTTGAGGTTAGCAGCCCTACTTGTAATCACTATGCTACCAGAGCTCCTTGTATATATAAAACTGAATATATATGTGTATGTATCTGTGGATATATATACACAGTCCCCCTAACCTCCCCACCCCCAATAACAGAGCTTCAAAGCAAATGATGCAAAACCTGATAGAACTGCTGGGAGAAATAAATAAATTCACAAATATGGCTAGAAATTTCAATACCATCCCCTTAATAATTTATAGAAGCTGTAAATAGAAATTCAGTAATGATATAGAAGGAAGACTTAAACCACACTGTCATCCAACTTGACCTTGTTATTTATAGACTCCTTCACCCACCAGTAGCACAACACACAATAGATACAGCCCTATAGCTATTAAATCAATTAAATTTATAGTTAGAAATATTCCAACAGAATACTCCAGGCTAACATGACTTTTCCTAAATATTTAAGGAACAAATAATAGCAATTCTATGCAAACTCCTCCAGACAATTAAAGAAGAGGGACTACCTCTCAACCCATCTAATAATTAAGCCAGCATTGCTGTGCTACCCAAACCAGATAAAGATATTACAAGAACACTACAGACCAATATCCCTCATGAATATAGATGCAGAAATTCTAAGTAAAATTTTAGTAACTCCAATAATATATGAAAGGAATATTCATTATCACAAAGTATAGCTTATACCCAGAATATGTTTGGTTTAAAATGAATTTCAACAGTTGTCATTTACAATATTAATAAACAGCTATGTAATTTTCACATAATGGTGTCATACAATATAAATGGTGTTTATAAAATTTACAAATAAGACACAGAAAAAAGCATTTTACTAAACCCAATATCCAGTGTTGATAAAAACTCTTACCACATTAGACATAGAAGGGAATGATCTCAGCCTGATAAGAGCATCTACAGAAAGCCTATGTTGTTGTTAGGTGCTATCCAGTTGTGGATCCAAGCAAATTGAAGTTTTAAAAAGAAGTCCACAAGAGCCAAAGCATTGCCCTTGAATATATCCCACCTGAATTTAGAGACCATTTCAAGAACAGATTTGATGCATTAGACACTAATGACCAAAACTCAGAAAGCTGCGAGATATCAAGAACATCACACGTGAAGAAAACAAAAGGTCATTTAAAAGACAGGGAAGAAAGAAAAGAATAAAATGGATGTCAGAAGAGACTCTGCAACTTGTTCTCCATCACAGAGACGGAATGGAAGTGAATGGAAGAAAGGAGGATGTATAAGACTTGAAAAAAAAAATTTCAAAGGGCAGCTCCAGAAGACAAAATCAAATATTGTAATGAAATGTACATAGACTTGGAGTTAGTAAACTAAAAGTATAAGATCAAGATCCAATGGTACTGAAGGAAGTCCAAGCTGCATTGAATGCTTTGGCAAAAAACCTGGCCCCAGGAATTGAGAGGATACAAATTCAAGCCTTTCAATCAACTGATGCAGCACTGGGGGCACTCACTTCCAAAGAAATTTGGAAGAAAGCTACTGATCAACCGATTATGCCCATTCTAAAGATGTGACCCAACAGAATATGGAAACCATTGAACAATTATCATTAATATCATATGCAAGTAATATTTTGTTGAAGATACTTCAAAAATGCTTGCAATGGTGCATCAACAGAGAATGGCCAGAAATTCAAGCAAGATTCAGAAGAGGTCATGGAATTAAGGATATCATTGCTGATGTCAGATGGATCTTGGTTGAAAGCAGAGAATACCAGAAAGATGTTTACTAGTGCTATATTGACTATGCAAAGGCTTTCAACTGTGTGGATCATGAAAAACTATGGATAACATTGTGAAGAATGGGTATTCCAAAACACTGCATTGTGTTCATGACGAACCTGCACAAAGACCAAGAGACAGTTGTTAGAACAGAGCAAGGGGATACTGAATGGTTTAAAATCAGGATTGTATTCTTTTACCATACTTATTCAATCTGTATGCTGAACAGATAATCTAAGAAGCTAGATTATATGATTATATTGGATTGGAGGAAGAGCAACCTTTAGTGTGCTGATGATACAACATTGCTTGCTAGAACTGAAGAGGACTTAAAATACTTACTTATGAAAATCAAAGACCACAGTCTTCAGTATGAATTACACCTCGATGAAAAGGGAAAAAAAAATCCAGTAAATAGCATCATGATAAATGGAGAAAAGAATGAAGTTCTCAAAGACTTCATTTTGCTTGCTTCCAAGCAGCAGCCAAGAAATCAAACAACTTACTGCGTTAGGTAAATCTGCTTCACAGAATCTCTTTTAAGTGTTCAAGAACAAAGATAATCAGTTTGTGGACTAAGGTGCACTTGACCCAAACTATGGTATATTCAATAACCTCATTTGCATATGAAAGTTGGACAATGAATAAGGTAAAATAATGGAATGATTTGAGGTCGGGCTTTGCAGAAGAATATTGAAAGTACCATGGACTGTCAGAAGAATAAACAAATCTGTGTTGGAAGAAGTACAACCAGAATGCTCCTTAGAAACCAGGATGGTGAGACTTCATTGCTCTTATTTTGGGCATGTTATCACAAGGAACCAGTCCCTGGAGAAAGACATCATTCTTGGTAAACTGGAGGGCCAGTGAAAAAAAGGAAGACCCCCCAACTAGATGGATTGGTACAGTGGCAGCAGTAATGGGCTCAAGCATAACAACTGTTGTGAGGAATGGTACAGGACCGACAATATTTCATATGGTTGTGCATAAGGTCTCTTTGATTTGAGACCAATTTGATGGTACCTACCAGTAAAAGCGGTGTCCTGGTGTGGCACTGTGTGTTAATGTGTCAGACTGCAAGCTCACCAGCTGCTCCTCAGAAACCCTATATATGGTTGCTAAGTAGGGTTGCTATGGGTTGGAACCAACTTGACGGCACGTAACAACAACAACAAGCAGCAACAACAACCCTATAGGACCAAGTAGAACTGCTCCTTAGTTTCCGAGGCTGTAAATCTTTATAGAAGCTGACTGCCTTATCCTCCCACTCCCAGCCACCCCCACCGTAGAGTGGCTGGTGGAATTGAACTGATGACATTTTGGTTGGCAGCCCAATGTTTATCCCACTGTGACACCAGTGCTCCTTTTCTGATCTTTATGTCTGGGTTAATGCTGCCATTCTGAGCTTTGTTGTTGTTAAGTACTGTGGAGTCAGTTCCGACTCATAGTGACCTTTATGTCTGGGCTAGTGGTACCCTTTTGATGTCTTATGATTGATTGATCTAAGGAATGTGTAGACCAGTAAGTACTCACCAAATTAAGAGGTAGAACATTGTCTTTGTGGTCTATGTTACGCAGTGTCCTTTACATCCCCCAAGAGTGTGTTTCTGATCCTCTAGCCCCAATGTCTCATTCCCTGGAGGTGTTTGGGTATAGCTAAGATGTTTTCATAACTTTGCCCTATATGTTCTATTATATATGGATATATTTGCAGTACATAGGAGTCCTGGTGTGGCGCTGTGGGTTAATGCGCTGGATGCAAAGTCGATTTGAACTGCAAGGTTGGTGGTTCAATCTCACCACTCGCTCCTCAGAAATCCTTTATAGGGTCACTGTGGATCAGAACTGACTCCATGGCACTTAACAAACAAAATGAACACATATGTGACAATATCCTCTGTCCAACCTATATATATTTGTGAGTGTAGTCCCATTGCTTTCCCACAGCTGTTCAGCTTGCATGTATATCTATGTGTCCACTTCTAGATTATAGTTATTGCTGTTCTTGGAGGATTGTGCATAGAATAGTATTTACCTTTATTGTCTTTAACACTTGTGCTCTTATCAGTATCTTCCTTTGCCTTGATCATTTTGAGCTGACCGCCCCATAATTTACCCATATATTGCCTTTCAATTCACTCAAGTTACTATGTGTCTATCCTGTAGTTATAGAGCTCTGGTGGTGCTGTGAGTTAAGCGTTGGGCTGCTAACTTTAAGATTGGCAGTTCAAACCCAGCAATTGCTTCACAGAAAGATGAGACTCTACTCCCATAAAGATTTGTAATCTTGGAAACCATAAGGAGCATGTATCTTTCTCTGTGTAAACCTTTTCTTGACATTTTATAGGATTGGTTTCATAAAATATGTCTTTGTGATTGACTGATTTCTCTCAATCTAATATCCTCCAGGCTCATCCGTGTTATGTGGCTTTTCACAGATTCATCATTATTCTTTCATGTTTGTTGTGAATAATGGTGTGACAAGCATGGGTATGCGTGTATCTATTCATGTTATGCTCTTATTTCTCTTGGATATATACCTACTAGTGGAATTGCTTTATTGTATGGTATTTCTATTTCCAACTTTTAAAGTATGTTCCATATGATTTTCTATAGTGGTTACACCATTTTACCATCCTACCAGCAATGCCCAAAAGATTCCAGCCTCTCCACACCCTTGCCAGTATTTGTTTATATATTTTTTAATTTGGCTGTTAATGCTGGCATCAGATGATACTTCATTGTTGTTTTGATTTGCACCTGAAGGTTGGCAGTTTAACCCTACCATCTGCTCCTCAGAAACCCTATTTAGGGTTGCTTTGAGTCAGCAGCACTCAGCAACAACAACAATGGCTAATGATGGAGCCCTAGTGGCACTGTTGGTTAAGCTATTTGCTGCTAACCTCTAAGTCGACATTTCAAACCCAACAGCTGCTCCTCAGCAGAAAGATGAGGCTGCTCCTGTAAAGATTTAGTCTTGGAAACCCTTAAAGAGCAGTTCTCCTCTGTCCTGTAGGGTCTCTATGAGACACAATCAACAGGATGGCAGTGGGTTGTGGGCTTGATTAAAAATTGTGAACATTTCTTTATGTATTTGTTGACTGACTAAATGTCGTCTCTGGTGAAATGTCTGTTCATGTGAAATGCCTGTTCAATTATTTTTTTCCTATTCTTGGGTTCTCTTTGTACTCTTTTGGTGAAGTCTTTGAAAGTGCACAAATGTTACATATATGTATTTAAGTTTTTATTGTGAACTGAGTTATAGTTTACATGGGAGAGCATTGGCTTTACACTATTGTTTCATTACAATGATTACAGTCTCCTCTGTGCATCCCATTGCTTTTCCAAGTATTTGCTTCTATTCCCTCTGTTTTTGTTTTGTCTAGTTGTGTGTTTTTTTTTGGGGTGTGTGTGGAATGCACATAAAAACACTCAGGAATATATAATGATTTAAACAACCAAAGGGCACATTCTGCAAGTCTGCCTCTTGGCTGCTAGCACCCAGCCCCTCTTTTTCCATGAGTCTAGAGTCCTCAGCTGCTCCCTCTTTCCATGTCCCCATCTCTACCTCCATTTCTGGTGTCACTGCTTAACTGGATTGAGTCCTAAATTCCACTCGTGCTCTTCTCCCTTGATGGTCCAGGGTTCCTCTGCTTCTGGACTGTAAGATTAACTACTCCCCTGTTTTTGTTACAAAACTTCTACCTTTACAATTGCAACAGTCACAATTAGTCAGGATAACAATAAATGTTAGATTTTTGAAGGTCCCAATCATCTATTCTTCTGCTGTTGGAGTGTTTTTAGTTATGTTTTGTAGTGTACTTATGCCATTTTTAGGACCCGTAAGTTTTCCTCTATTTTTTTCTTTGGCAGTTTTAGGTTTTACAGTTAGGTTTTTGTTCTATCTTGAGTTTGTTTATATATATGGCAAGAGATATGTCCTCTTTCATTTTTCTGCAAATGGATATCTGGTTTTGCTAGCACCATTTGTTATGCCTTTCAGCTTTTTGTCAAAGATCTGTTTTATTAGTTCTGTTCCTTTGGTTTATATGTTTGTCATTATTTGACTAGCATGTCTGTGCAGGGAGTGTGAGGGCTCCTATTTTGCTTTTGTTCTTTAGTAGTACTTTGTTTATCTGGGGTCTCTTTCCTTCCCATGTAAAGTTGGTGATTAGTTTTTCCATCTCTTTAAAGAGTGAATCTGCATTGGAATTGCATTATATCTATAGCTTGTTTTGGGTATTATTGACATTTTCACAGTGTTAAGTTATCCTATCCATATACATGGTATGTTCTTCGATTTATGTAGATCTCTTTCTCTCCCCCCTCTTTTTTTCTGTCTTTCTTGTAGTTGTAGTAGTGTTTTGTAATTTTCTTTCTATAGGTATTTTGTACTTCTGGTTAGATTTCATAAGTATTTTATATTTTGAGTGGCTTTTGTAAAAGATACTATTTTTCTGATTTCCTTTTCAGATTTCTTTGTGTTAGCATTGAGGTATCCAATTGGTTTTTGTATGTTGATCTTGTACCGTGCCACTTTGCTGAATCCTTTTATTAGTTCCATTTTTTCTTGTTGAATCTCTGGGATTATTTTATGTATAGGATCATATCATCTGCAAATGGAGATAATTTTACTTTTTCTTTGCCAATCTGGATGCCTTCCCTATCCCCCTTCTTGCTTTATTCTTCTGGTTAGGACTTCTCATACAATATTGAATAAGGATTGTTATAAGGGGACATCCTTTTCTGGTTCTTGTTTGCAAGGGGAGTGTTTTCAGTTTGGGTAGAATTCTTCTGCACACTTGAACAAAAATTGGACCACAAACTCACTAGTGTCATGGTGAATAAGTTAAAGTTCTCAAAACTACCACAAAACCAAAGCACTCTGAGGTTCCAGCACATAGTGACTCTGTAGGATAGAGTAGATCTGCTCCTTTGGGTTTCTGAGACTAAATCTTTAAGGGCGCAGCCAGCCTCTTCTTTATCACACGCATCATCTGGTGGGTTTGAACAATTGACCTTGCAGGTAGCAGTCCAATGCTTGACCTACTATGTCATGAAGGCTCCTTAGAACCTGGGGAGGGGATTATAAATTTGGAAGTAATGCCAGATTTTTCCCACAGTACTTGGGAAATGCCTTCCAGCTTCCTGTACTCTGGCTCACAGTACCTTAGGTTTTGGCACTGAGGCATTCATTCTGAATGAAATAATGATAGACAGTTGTAATAAATACAGTTATGCTTACAATGTATCACTTCCTGTGACTAAATATTGTGTAGAAAATAGGAACAAGATACTATCCCAGAGACACACATGTACACAAAACAATGATATAATTCTCACAAAGCTCATTTAAATCCTTCCATTCATTCCCTACACTTCTATTTTTCTCAGAAAGCTCACATAAATCTTCCCATTCATGCCCTGAGTTTCTAGTAAGACAGATCATACTGTGCCCATGTTTCAGCTCAGAAAATTCTCTATGGAAAGTCAAACTCAGAGTCAGCCTATAGATATAGTCATGGGAGGGCATATATGGAGATATATGGAGGGCATATATGAAGGCAATATTTAATTAAGAGTCTGAATTTGTGAGAGTCCCAGGTCTGTCATTTACTGTGAAGCTTTTGACCTCAATATCTTTGACTGTAAAATGAGGATTGCCGTAATACTAACCTCTTAATTCTGCTGTGAGAATTGAATGAGACAATATATGTATTACAGGCATACCTTGTTTTATTTCAATTCACTTCATTGCACTTTGCAGATAATGCCTTTTTTTGCGAATTTAAAGGTTTGTGGCAATCCTGTGTCAAGTAAGTATATGGGCCCTATTTTTCCAACAGCATGTACTCACTTTGTGGCACATTTTGTTAATACAATATTTCAAACTTTATTATAACGCTGTTGCACACTTTACAGAATACGCTTCAGTGTAAACCCAAATTTTATATGCTTTGGAAAACAAAGAAAGTCGTGCTACTTGCTTTATTGCAATACTCACTTTATTTCAGTGGTCTGGAATGGAACCAGCAGTATCTCCGAGATAGGCCTGTATTTATAACATTGCCTGTCCAGTGGTACACACCCGTGAACATTTATTATTGTTGATGGGGTAGGGTAAGTCTCACTGCCTTATTTGAACTGTCATTGTATAGGACTACTGTGCTTTTTGGGTTTTTGTTGTCTGGATTTTTTTTTTTTTTTTTTTTTTTTGAGTGAGAGGTTAGGAGGAAATTTTATGAGACACGTTTATATGATCTTCAGGCATTTCTTCTTCTTTTTTATTGTGAATTGACTGAAGGTTTACACCATACTCATTCTGTCTGTGTCTCTGTCCATGTATCCACACATAGAACACTGTTATTGTAAGATTGTATGTATATCACTCTTTGTCTCTGTCACCTTTAGCCCAGTCTCCCTCTTCTTGCATGTTGACCTTCCCCTTCTTGTATATTGCCTCCCAGTCACCAGAGTTAACATGTGTCTACCCTCCAGCAAGTGAATTACTTTCCTTTCCCTCCCAACCCTGGTAACCATCACATAATTTGTTGTTGTTGTTCATGAAAACATTTTCTTGAGTTTTTATAATGCTTGTCTCATACATATTTGTCCTTTTATGATTGACTTGCTTCACTCAGCATAATGTCCTCTATGTTATGAAGTGTTTCGCAGATTCTTCATTGTTTTTCAGTGTTGCATAGTGTGCATGTACCCAAGTTTGTTTATTCTCTTCTCCATTGATGGGTATTTAGGCTGTCTCCATCTTTTTGCTATTGTGAATAGTGCTGTGATGACCATTGGTGTGCATAAATCTACTCGTGTCCTGACCTTCAGGTATTTTTGATTGGATAAGTTGAGTTCAGGTCTGGAGAAGACACTTAGAATGGCATGATGGTATTTGTTTAGGAGTCAGATTTAAACCTTTGTCTTTGCTTCATGCAAACCCAGGTAATGTACAGAAGGCAAATGAACCTAGGACAAAGAGATGCTCTACAGCTGCAGGTCTTGCCTTCCTGATATCCTCTAACCACAAGCACAGTCATGTGACACAAGTGGCACCATAGTAACTCAACCATGCTGTCGCCCGCAGGTGGTGTTGGTTGAAGCCTTTGGAAGCAGCACTCTAAAGTGGCTTGTTCCCATTGTGGAGCTACCTGGCATCTGTTGCATTTTCAGTCTTCTCTTGATCCGCCTGTGGCCAACTCTCCATGGCTGTCCACTGCATTCCTTTTTTGACAAATGTTGCCAGAAGCAGTTTTTGTTACTGATGATCAGAATACTGTCATAGATACCAGATTGTTGTTGTTGGTAAGTTCAAACCCACTCTAGGGTTTCCGAGGAGTGGCTGCTGGGTTTGAATTGCCTACCTAACAGTTCAAACTGGCCTTGTGGTCCAGTGCATTATCTGCAGCAGCACACCAGGACTTCAGATACCAGTTAGGCTAATTAAATGTTTCCATTGTCAGTAGGTGAGCTGATTTAAATGAAATCAGAGGCCTGTGTGTGTGCTAAGTGCCACTGAGTTGGTTCTGACTCATAGAGACCCTGTATGGGGTTTCCAAGGAAGGACTGGTGGGTTTGAACTGCTGACATTAAAGTTCAAACTGATCTTGAGGTTGACTGCTTATCCTACAGCTCCACACCAGGACTCCTGGAATGTATAACTTGGAGTAAGAATGTTACCTCTTTTCTGAGAATAAACTTGTTGTCTAGTGCATTCTGACTCAGAGCGACCCTATAAAACAGACGATAAGAGTCCTGTAGCATTTCCAAAGCTAGAAGCAGACTGCCACATCTTTGTCACACAGAGTCTGGTGGGTTCAAACTGACAACGTTTTGGTTAGCAGCTGGGTGTTTTAACCACCGTGTCACCAAGACTCCCTTCTGTGCATTGTTTACAAAAATTACAGTTTGTATTTAAATGACAAAAGGGCGAGTCCTTAGGCTGACTGACATTGTCCAGCTCCAAATAACAGGCATGTTTGGAGGTGGGAGGGTTATTTTGCATATGTCAAAGATGAAAATGACTTGTTGGTAAAATGACAGAAACTTAAAGGCTTTCAAAGGAGTGACACCTTTTGAATGGAACATCTCATCAGCGTTGTCACCAGGAGGTTAAAAATAAAGTTCATAGCAAAGTATTTATATTGTATTATAGCATACTGTCATATTTTAAGTATAGAATAAATACAAGATACCAAGGGGACTTAAAAAAGTTGGTAGAAAAATTCATCTTTTCATTCCCTTTTCTACCAACTTTTTGGAGCCCCCTCATATATCTACACTCTCATTAAACTTAAAAACTACATGGTGACAGTATGATATAACATAGTATAAAAATTTACTTAAGAAATTCATGTTGTCAGACCATGAGTAGGGAGACCACTAAGGTTTCTGTCCCTGACATGGTGGTATTTGCATCTTTCTGTTAGTTTTTCAAGGGCAATTCCAGTGGTTGATTGTTGTTGTTATGTGATGTGGAATCGGTTCGCACTCATAGCGACCCTGTACAGGGTTTCTGAGGCTGTAAATCTTTACGGGAGCAGAAAGCCTTATCTTTCTCCCGCGGAACAGCTGGTAGTTTCGAATGCTGACCATGAGATTAGTCTTTCCTTGAATCTTTCAGTCAAATTATTCATTTTTTCCTGTTTATTTCAATCTAGATTGTATTGTGGTTCTGGAGGTAACATTCTGGGTTATTTTGAGGACTGATGTCCAGTTGTTGTTGTTGTTAAGTGCTGTCGAGTCTGTTCCGGCCCATAGCGACTCTGTACAGGGTTTCCAAGGGAGTAGAAAGCCTCATCTTTCTCCTGCAGAGCAGCTGGTAATTTTGGACTGCTGACCTTGTGGTTCACATAAAAAAGGGATCTTGAACCAGTTGAAGGCCTAGTGAGACAGAGCTGTGATTGGCAAATGGTATCTGTAGCAGGTGAGAAAATCTCATTTGTTTACCATTGCCATCATCTTTGGTTCGTTGATACCCTTCTTAAGTTGTAAACCTTTTGAGAACCAGGTCCATGTGTATGTTACTGTTTTATTGCTTGCAACGCCTTAGACATTCTCAATAAACATGTGTGAAAATAAAATGAAGTCCATCAAGAAATAAGTTCTTGGTGGAATTTGAACTATGCATTGAGGGTGGTGATACAGAAGACTAGGATTTGGATCCAGAAGAATAGTTTCTGGGAATGGGAAATAACATGATGAAAAATAAGACAATAAGGAAGAGGCCTCAGGAGAAGTGAATGTCTGTTTGAGGGTGTAATAGTAAATAAAGATTGTTAACAGTGAAGGGCCAGGGTCTAGAGGCAAAAATGCCATTGCTTTTGAATCAGTTCTGCCCCAAAGTGTTTCATTTGGAAGCAAATTGCCACTCCTGCAAAGTGGTTTGTGGGTTTGAACTGCTAACCTTAGGTTGGCAGCTGAGGTCTTAACCACTGTATCACCAGGGTTCATTGTAGAGGAAGAAATTGTTGAGGTATATCCTGATGAAGTAAATGGTCTCCAGTGCAGCTTAAGGGAACAAAAGAGACAAAAGAAAATTCAGTTGTGAGAGACACCAATTGTGGAAAGTAGGTTTCCTCTAGAATTTAAAAATAGAAAATAACTAGGTAGTTTGTATAATTTCAAAGTGTTGACATCTCAAGAAATTATTGTGTTATTCTCCAAAACAAGTGGAAAAACAGCTAATAGATTTGATGAAGAAGCTGCTCCTGTTTAAAATTTATTTCAGGTTGATGTCTTTGAAAAGCCATAGTATTTTAGGTATTTGATCATGTTTTAAAATGCTGTTATAAAAATGAATAGGGAATTGTGTTTTCTTTCAGCCGAGTTCATTCCTGAATTCCTGGCTGCCATGTATCTTCCTTGTTTCCTTTGTACTTTGAGAACACGGTGACATGCCAGGCAACAAAGATAGTGGGGTTAGACTGAGTTCTGGGTTGAGTTCTTCTTTGGAAATCAAACTAACTTAAAGGGACTGGATAATCAAGTATGTCTGTGTTTGCTGGGATAGTGGATAAACTGTGAAGTTCTCAGAATTGTTTTACTTTCAAGAATTTGGTAAATGACTTTTCTCTTGACCTATAATGCATACAAAAAATCCTGATCTTAATGATTTGTTGGCTTTCAATATTTTTTTTGCTCAACTTTGAACCAGTTCCAGTTTTAGGAAAAAACCGATACAGAAAAAAGAAACCCCCCGCTGTGATAAATATACACAAGAAAAATGTTCACAGAAATAATTGCTAACTGTAACACTAATTGTTATGTGGGTTATTTTTGGTGTGAGCTTTTCTTGTGGGCTTTTTCATGTGCTGTGTTTCAGATTACTATTTATTATTATTATTATTATTAGCAGTAGTAGTATTGCAGTTCAATTGCCATGTCCTTCCTGCTTTTCTGAAGCTCTCCCACAAGAAAGCCCTGCCGTTTTTTCTGTAATATGCTACTGTTCAGCTCATGGTTTTTAGCTGGAGATGAACTAAGAGAGAAATGCTAAGATGATGGATGAAAGGAAGGAGTGGAAAAGTATAAGGAAGGTATAGTTCTGGAGGCTTTTATAACCCTCAGCACTGCTGATGTGAATGGAGCAACCCTAGCTGACTGTTCTGTTGTTCATTTATGTCCCAAATTTCCAGAATTAGATGAGTGTAAAATACAAATTTTTTAAAAACAATGTTCCTATGTATATGTAATCTTACTCAGGAAATATGGCTAATTTCCCTCTCAGTTCAGAATGCCCAAATATTTTCGGCCCTTTGAGAAATTGACTCATCACCCAATTTCTTGGTATAAATCATATCTCTTATTATTGCTCTCCAATTTGAGTCTGTTATTACTATGGCTATTCATGTATCAGTTTGGGTTCTTATTGTGAGCAATAGAAACCAGTTTAGACTAGCTTTTTTTTAAAGTATTGAGTCCTGGTGTAGCACTGTATGATAGGCACTGAACTGCTTACTGCAGGGTCGGTGGTTCAAGCCCACCAGTTGCTTTGAGTTGAAACTGACTCAAAGGCACTTAACCACACCATTGCTTTAAATAACCAACGATGTTCTATAGACTTTAGCACAGTGGGATTCAGGGTTCAGACTTGCCAGGACCTGTTTTCTCTTTATCTTATGCATCTGTTCCCTGCTGTGTTGTTTGGTTTCATTCCCTCTTTATGGAAGCAAGATGACTCCAGGTACCCCAGCCTCTTTCTCAAAAGTATGTGTCTAAGGGAGTAAGCAGGACTCACTACAGGCCCTCCACAGAGCCCTAAAGGGTTGACTTGCTCTGATTGGTCATATATTTATCCCTAAACCAAGTCACGGTATCCAGAGAATATAATTCACTGATTGCTTTGGACCTGGAACCTTGCCTTGATAGTGTGAATAGAGAGCAGGGAATAAGTGGGCCCTCAAAACTCAATTTGGAGCTGTAACCAGAGGAAGTGGAATAGTTACTGGGGAAGAAATATGTGTTGAGGAATTTACGCTGGAAGTGTCTTGATGTTGTAACATTGCAGTGATAGGAACTTGGGTAATACCTGTGTGTTGGATTTTCTCACAGTAAGAGAAGCCCTAAGATGGCAGTGGGGAGACAAGTTGGAATATAAATAATAAATGTGAAGAAAAAGAAAAAGATCCTGAGCTGGTCCAGTTACCTGAACTAAGGAACCTCTGTCATTAATAAACCGGTAACCTGTTAGACCCTTCTCTTTCAAAGAAGCTGACACTGTATTGGGTTTTCTAGGAGCAACTGGTGAGCTTAAACCACAGCAGATCAAAACGACTTTACAGTCCACTGCATTAACCCGCAATGCCACACCAGGACTCTTGTATTTACACCACATCAAAATGGCAGTTTTGGCACTCTTGGGGGTCTCATTCAAATCGTGCTCTTTATCAGTGTTCTTTGAGTTTTCAGAATAAAAATTCTGAGGAGGCAGGATTAGGACTGTAGGGTGGATGGGAGTAAGGTTCCCCAAGAAAATTCTCATAAGACAGCCCTTGACTCCCCTTGAAGAATGAGCAAGTGGACTCTCATGATGGAAAAAAATTCCTTGGGGCAACTCTAGTGGCCTTTTTCTTACCAATGCAGGTTTCAGGTTTTTTTAAAAGCTTCTTCATAACAGGCCCGTGATCATCCTGTGTTTCTTGAAAAAATCTATCAAGATTATCCCTTTGTTGTTCTTCTTGTTAAGTGCTGTCAAGTCAATTCTGACTCATAGCGAACTTTGTATAGGGTTTCTGTGGAGTGGTTGGTGGGGTTGAACTGCCAACCTTGTAATTCAGACCAACCATGCATTATTATGCAGTGTCCCACCAGGGATGCCAAAAAATAGTTGCTATAACCTGAGATGAGCTCTCTGCCTAAAATTTAGCTGGTCCAGCAGATCCCCTTGGAAGCCACTGTTTTGTTCTTTTTTTTTTAGGTGAACTTATCTGTAGCTACCCACTGATTGCAGAGACATGTTTAAACACATTTTGTTTGGAATAAACCCATGCAAATATGAACTAAAACCCTAGAAGCAATATTTGTAAAACTTAAACTCATATTTCATGTAAATATTTTATACATATCTTTGTTACATGATTTTTATATAAACACATATTTATAAGTTCATATATTTTGATATCAATTTATTGTTGGCAAGCTGCAGAGCTTCCTGGCCTAGAAGCAGGAATGAGATAGAGCTGAGTTCTGCCGTTGTTTAGCTGTGAAACCATGAGAACTCGAGACAGTTCATTAATCCCAGGAAGTACCTCTTTCTCATCTACCAAAATGGAAGATAGCACCTTCCTCTTGGTATGATGAAAATTAAATGAGGATATTTATACAGTATTTAGGACACATCATGACACATGAATCTAAGTGTGGAGCAAGTTAGAAAAGTAAGTACAGGCATTCCCTAATTTACAAATCACCTGGGTTATGAGAAACTGCATTTATGACTGTTATTGCTTTCTTGTACTTCTATCTTATCATTCTCAAAATGAGAAGAAACAGCTGCAAACATCCATTTATAACTGGGACATGGAATGTATGAAGTATGAATCTAAGAACATTAGAAGTTGTCCGTAATGAATTGATACTCATAAAGATCAGTATCCTATACATTAGTGAGTTGAAATACACTGGTATTGGCCGCTTTGAATTAGACAATTACATGGTTTACTAAGCTGGGAATGACAAATTGAAGAGGAATGGCATCACATTCATTGTCAAAAAGAAAATTTCAAGATCTACCTTGAAGTACAATGCTATTTTTGATAAGATAATATCCATACACCTACAAGGAAGACCAAAGGATCAGCACTGGATAACGAACCACAGATTTGGCAATTCAACCCCACCAGTTGCTCCTCAGAAACCCTATACAGGGTCGCTTTGAGTCTGAACCAACTTGACAGAACTTAACAACAACATAAGGAAGACCAGATAATACCACTGTTATTCATATTTATGCGCCAAAGACTAAAGCCAGTGATGATGAAATTGAAGAATTCTACCACCTTCTTCAGTCTGACATTGATCAAACATACAATCAAGATGCATTGGTAATTGCTGTTGATTGAAATGCAAAAGTTGGAAACAAAGAAGAAACAGTAGTTGGAAAATATGGTCTTGGTGATAGAAATGATACTGGAGATCGCATGATAGAATTTTGCCAGACCAGTGACTAACTCTTTATGAATAGCTTTTTTATAGTACAATAGGCAGCACCTGGACCTCACCAGAGGCCCTACACAGTTATCAAATTGACTACATATGTGGGAAGAGACAATGGAGAAGTTCAACATTATAATCCAAAACAAGGCAAGGGGCAGACTGTGAAACAGACTATCAATTCCTTATATGCAAGTTCAGGCTAAAGCTGAAGAAAATTAAAACAAGTCCATGAGAACCAAAATATGAAACTTCACCATCTCAAGAACATATTTAATGCATTAGACACTAATGATCAAAGGCCAGGAGAGTTGTGGGATGACATTAAAAATACATGAAGAAAGCAAAAGGTCATTAAAAAGACAGGAAAAAGAGAAAAGGCAAAATGGATGTAGAAGAGACTCTGGAACTTCCTCTTAAGCATTAGTAAAGCTAAAGCAACGAGAAGAAATGAGGATGTAAAAAAGCTGAACAGAAAATTTCAAAGGTCAGCCTGAAAGACAAAGTCAAATATAATGAAATATGAAAAGACCTGGAATTAAAAAATCAAAAAGGAATGTCATGCTCAGAATTTCTCAAGCTGAAAGAACTAAAGACAAAATGCAAGCATAGGTTTGCAATATTAAAGGATTCTATGGGCAAAAAATGGTACTCCTGGTGTGGCCCTGTAGGCTAATGTGCTGCACTGCAAAGTTGGTTTGAAGCACAAGATTGGTGGTTCAAGCTCACCAGCTGCTCCTCAGAAATCCAATACAGGGTCGCTATGGGTTGGAACTGACTCAACAGCACTTAACATCAACAACATGGGTAAAATATTGAATGATTCTGGAAACATCAAAAGAAGATGGAAGCAATACACAGTCACTGTACCAAAAAGAATTGGTCGATGTCCAGCCATTTCAGAAAGTAGCACATGACTAAGAACTGATGGTACTGAAGAAAGAAGTCCAAGCAGTACTGAAGGCACTGGTGAAAAACAGATTTTAGAAACAAATGGAATACAAGTGAAATGTTTTAATTTTTATTAAACAAACGGAGGCAGCACACTGATCTATGTAAAAAATTTGGTCAATCAATTGGAAGGGATTCATATTTGTATCTATTCCAAAAAAGGTGACCCAATGGAATGTGAAAATCATCCAACAATACCATTAATATACAATGGAAGTAAAATTTTGCTGAAAATAATTTAAAAACAGCTGCCATAGTGGAATGTGGAAACATGGGAGTAAACTTTTGCTCAAGAAAATTTAAAAGCAGCTGCCATAGTACTTCAACAGGGAGTTGACAGAAATTTAAGCCAGATTCAGAAGACAACATGGAACGAGGTATATCACTGCTGATGTCAGATGGATCATGGCTGAAAGCAGAGAATATCAGAAAGATGTTTATTGACTATATAAAGGCTTTCAACTGTGTGGATAATAACAAACTATGGATATTTTTTGAAGAATGGGTGTTCTAGACTTTTAATTGTGCTCATGAGACCAAGAAGCAGTTGTTAGGATAGAACAAGGAGATAATTAATGGTGTGTGTATCAGGGTTGTAGCCTTTCCCTGTATTTATTCAGTCTGTATGCTGAGCAAATGATCTGAGAAGTCAGATTACATGAAGAAAGAATGTGGCATCAGGATTGGAAAAAGACTCATGAACAGTCTGTGATACATAAATGACACAACCTTGTTTGCTAAAAGCAAAGAGGTTTTGAGATACTTATAGCTTTCAGTATGGATTACACCTTAATGTAAAGAAAATGAAAATCCCTACAACTCCACCAATAAATGACATCATGATAAATGGAGAAAAGATTGAAGTTGTCCAAGACTCAATTTGCTTGGATCCATAATCAATGCTCATGGAAGCAGCAGTCAAGAAATCAAACAATGTATTGCATTAGGTAAATCTGCTACAAAAGATCTCTTGAAGGTGTTAAAAGGCAAAGCTTTTGAGGACAGTGGTACACCTGACCCAAGTTGTGATATTTTCAGTCATTTCATATGCATGTGAATGCTGGGCAGTGAATAAGAAAGACCATAGTAAAATTGATGCATTTGAATTCTAGTGTTGGTGAAGAATGTTGAAAGTACCTTGGACTACCAGAAGAACAAACAAATGTCTTGGAAGAAGTACAGCCAGAATGTGCATGCTGTCGTACTTTGGACCTTTTATCAGGTGGGACCAATCCCCGAAGAAGGACATCATTGCTTGGTAAAGTGGAGGGTCAGTGAAAACAAGGAAGATCCCCACTAAGATGAATTGACACAGTGGCAGCAACAGTGGGCTCAACAGAACAATTGTGAGGATGGTACAGGACTGGGCAGTGTTTCGTTTTGCTGTGCATAGAGTTGTTTTGAGTCAGAACCTACTAGACAACACCTAACAACAAACCACAAGATAGGCAGTTCAAGCTCACCAGACTCTCTTATAAACCCTGTGCAGGGTTGCTATGAGTCAGAACCAACTAGGGGACACACAGCAAAAATTACCTTATTGTTAGTAAATATGTATGACATGCAGTGTTGCAACTGATATAACCTCGATCACACAAATGGAATTGGACTAATATTTCAGCACCTTTCTTTGCTATCTTAAGAGTGTGTCTTGAAGATCGTTCTATACTTGTCTGTTTAACTTAAATATCAAAAAGATGGACAAACTTAGTAGAAATAAAAACAAACCTTTAAAAATAAGAAACATAATATTGTAGGGGAAATTTTTTTTTTTTCAGTAAGTTTATGTGCTAGCTTTCTGATTATGGGAGAATAAAAATAAACTTCCATAAAAATAATTTATGTAATTAACAAATGACATAGTTGAAGACATGAGAAAAAAAAAATAGAACTCTAGTTTTATTTATCATTTGGAATACAAGGACAATACAAGGGCTGGAAATTTGCAACTTTTCTGTGGGGTGAAAATGCTAAAATTGGACTGCTATTTTTAAAACTTGTGGCAAGGGATGAAAACCATTTTGAACACAGGAAAGGATATATTCAGACTAGTCAAGACCACAGAGTTTCAAAGCCAGCCATGACAGAACTAATGTCTTGCAAGCTTAGGGAATTACATTTAAAGATTCTAAGAGGGTAGTTTAATCTCTTTCAACATAAAGTAAGTATGCCTTAGTAAGTAAGTGAATAGTTTTAAATATAGTAAAAAACTTATAAAAGTGAAAATACAATAAAATGTGAATATTTAATGTTAAGACGTAAGAAACTGCATTTGGAGAGTAAGATAAATTTCATTTACCCTTGTTCAATTCACTGATTTGAGCTCTTCAGATTTTTTTAAAACACAGTCAAAGTAGCAAATGAACAATTGTATATAAAACAACAACGGCCAATATTTTAATTAAAAATTAATCAGAATCAGATCCCAGAATAATTATAAGAGATAGGATTCTGTCATTTGGAAGGAACACCAAAACCAAAACCAAAAATTAAAAGCCCAAGCTGATACACAGCTCACAAATGATAAATGAGCCATACACTTAATATGATGTTTAGGTGGCTAGAGGTCAAATCAACTTCATGGAATACATTCCTTTGAAAATTGATGTGTTTGTCTGAAAAAAAATTAGAAATGTTCAGAGATGATGTTGAATCTTGTATAAATATAATTACATAAAAATTAGGATTTCAAAAATTAGTTTTCTTTATTAAAAAAATAAATTCATTGTGAATTGGGTGAAGGTTTACAGAACAAATCAGTTTTCCAGGCAACAGTTCATTAACATTTTGTTTCAGATCACTGATTGCAGTCCCAACAATGTAACATCATTATCCCACTTCTTTGTGTTTTTCATTTCTGTTCCTCCTCCTTTCCTAACCCTTCCTTCCTTCTGAACTTTGTCTTTGGACACATGCTGCCCTTTTGATCCCCAGTGGTTGATTGTTCCCAGGCATGTGTACCTCCCTAGTGAGATTGTTCACCTTGTACACCTGTCTATTGTTTGGCTGAAATCTGAGCCACGGAAGGAAGTTCAGTTGTCTTAAAAAACCCTGGCTTCCATTTCCCCCCCCTGAAGTACATAGTAGGTCTCTGATACAATGAGGTATAAATGAGGTGTGCAGCATGATTTATATTCATTTTTAGCTTTGCATTGGGCAAACCACTAAGTCTTTAAAAAAAAATAAATTTTATTTTATTTTTTTTATAAACATAGCATGATTTTTTTCTCATTTATAGGGTAAGCAAAATTTGTGTAACATACTTTTTTTTTTCAGTGAATAAGTATATATTCATAGCAGTTTTACAAAAATAGTATAACCTGTTTGTAGTCTGGTTTTATTTAATTAATAATATGTTGAGCAGTTTTATATGTCAATAAATATTTTGCTACAGCATTACATGTAAAGGCTGAATAGTATATCACTTTATATTCATAATTTAACTGATTTTTTGTTATTGGATATTAGGTTTAGCTGTCCTAACCTATCCTAACGGGTATATCTTTGTATTGTTGTTGTTGTTATTAAGTGTAGCTGAGTCAGTTCCAACTCAATAGTGACCCAGTGTAGGGTTTCTGAGGAGGGGCTGGTGAGTTTGAACTGCCAACCTTGCAGTTCCAACTGACCTTAAGGTCCAGTGCTTTACAGCACCACACCAGGTATTGAACCATGGTTATTTCTTTAGGATAAATGTTGTTGTTAAGTGCTGTTGAGACAGTTTCCAAGGATTGACTATTGTGTTTGAACTACCAACCTTGAGGTTAGCAGTCCAGTGTGTATCCTACAGCACCACATCAGGACTCCAGCGTAATGTTAAGATCTGATATTTCTGGGACAAATGTGATGAGTACATTATTTTAAAACGATTTTTGATATTTATAGTAAAATGGTTTCCAGGAATATTGAAATAATTTATAGCTTCACTTACTATGCTTAACTATATGTGACTCTCCATACAACTGAGTTGTTGGGACTCTCCATGCAGATATTCTATCCTTCCCCCATTATAGTTCATTTATAGCCTTACTTTCACCTGTGTGTCTGTTTGTAATACTGTAGTGTCTTATGTATTGATATGCGCCTGAAAGCTATGCAACCAGTATTTCAATTATCTATAGGGTCATCCACAGTGGATCGATTTCAACTTTACTTCCGGACTAAGGTAGACTGTGAAGAAAGGTTTTGTGATCTTCTTCCAAAAATCAGTCAGTGAAAATCTTATAGATCACAACAAAATGTTATACCATATAGTGCTGAAAACAACTCAATTATTTAAAAAGTAACAGTTACACTGCGACATATTAAAAGCTTGTGATCTTGTAATACTATGTTTAGATGTCTAGCTTATAGAAATAAACATGGATATTCATAAAGATTTATCTAAGGCATTTATTAAAGGGATATCCATTGCAACATTGCTTATACTAATGAAAAATTGGAAGTAATGCAAATACCCTGAAACAAGGGATTCATCAATTAAGTTATGTTAATGATATGTGGCCATTAAATATTACATTGTTGAAGAGCATGAAAATATATTCATGAAAATAAAATAGCTTAGAACATAGCATCCTCATATTTTTACCCCCTCAAAAAATTACACATGTGCTTAGCAAGTAGACCATAAATACATAGACTCCAAAATGATTGCTGTTGTTGTTAAGTGCCATTGAATCCGTTCCAATTAATAGGGACTCTGCAGAGGGTTTCCAAGGAGCCGAGGGTGGGATTGAACCACTGACCTTGTGGTTCTAACTGAGCACGTGGTCCAGTGCTTACTGTCCGGTGCTACACTAAGACTCCATGATTATAGATAGTTGTAATTTCATGTTTTGTGCTTTTGATGTACCGGTTACTTTCTGTAATGAATGCTAGTTTGCTTTTCTTATTACCTAGTTTTCAATTAAAATTTTTTTTTTAGTTTGTCTTGCCTGCTCTGAGTATGAAGTGCTCAACTGACAGCAGGGGAAGGAGGTGGTATTGGTAATTTGCATATTATAAAACTGAACAATAAAATCAGAAGCTCCATTCTAGGGTGAGCAAATGCTAACTTTATTCTGTTTGTGGACATTAAATTTTACTTTCTGATCTCATCCATTATATTTTTAAATGTTACTTTCCTGAAACTTGAAATCCTTTTTTTTTTTTAATTGAAATTATATAGACTCTTGAGAAATGCCTGTACCATGTTAAAACACGAGGTGTGAAAAACAGCTGTTCCTTCCCCTTCCTAGGTCTCAGTTATTGTTTGGGTGGGATTGTTACTGGGCGACCCACTATTTGTCCCTTGTCACTCAGACCTCTTGGGTGACTTCTAGAAAATGCACTTTCTCTGTAGCTTATGTTATATAGAAAAATGCTTCCAAAGAGTTAACCTTTTTATAACATTATTTTTTGTAGATATATATAAAGATCTGAAGAACGTTTTTCTTGTACAAAGATGGAAAACAGTACAACTACCATTTCTCGAGAGGAGCTGGAAGAGCTACAAGAAGCCTTTAATAAAATAGGTATGCTTTAGGAAAGTGAAATATGATACTACTGTTCTTGATGGTAGACTTCCAGGAATGGAACAATGCCTTTGTAGCTACTACCATTGCCCAGCTACCCCAAAGCTTTCTTTATTTTCTGTCTTAACTTTCACTGGATTCTTCTTTCTTTCTGAGAGATAAGCTAAGACTGGCTTGAATTTCTAGGTAAATTGGACTTTGAATTCTTTGATCATTTCTTTGCAGAGAGTAATCCAAGTTAATGAATGACAGTGTAACTGAATATGCTTCACATGGTAACTTCATTACAGGAAAAAAAATAAAATACAGAAACACTTCCTTGTATATAAACTGAACTCTGGCCTTCACATCTCTGTTGCTAGTAATAACATTTTCTGACTCCATGCTGTATGCTTTAAAAATCCAGGTATTGTTTATAAATGCTGTTATGTCTGAAATTTGGTCCCCTTCATACATAATTTTTTAAAGGTTGTTGTTGTTAAGTACTGTGGAGTGGGTTCCAACTCATAGCGATCCTGCACAGGGTTTCCGAGGCTGTAAATCTCTATGGGAGCAGAAAGCCTTATTTTTCTCCCGCGGAACAGCTGGTAGTTTCGAACTGCCGACCTTGAGGTTAGCAGCCCGATTCATAACCACTATGCTACCAGAGCTCCTTTTTGTAAAGGTTAGTATTTTTTAAAAAGACTTAGGTCTTCTTTTTCTTTTTTTACTTTTTAAAGCCATTCATTGTTTTCCCTTTGTGACATAATCATTTTGACAACTTTGTATGTTTCTTCCAAAAAATTTTCCCATTCCCTGTTGGATCTTTATTCTTCTGTATTTTGCTCTTATGTAACCTGTGGCACACAGAGGGAATGTAAATACCGTCTTTGCATTAGTCTGGAAATGCATGGAAGTGAAAGGTGAACCCAGTGAAAGGTGAGCGGGTGAGTTGACGTTGGGCAGTGACACCGTTATTCTTGTCCCTTCCTTAGTAGGCTTCTGTCTTCAGCTGGGTTCTCTCAAGGGGCAAAATCAGTGAAGTGAAGCGTGTGTGTGTGCATACACAGGTAGATAGTTTTATATAACTGAATACAGGTTTACAGATTTATAGATATAAGTATATGTATATGGAGTCCTGGCGTGGCGCTGTAGGATAAGCATTGGACTACAAAATCGGAATGAACTGCAAGGTTGGTGGTTCAAATCTACCAGCTGCTCCTTGGAAACCCTAAATAGGGTCACTATGAGTCAAACATCAACACAATGGCACTAAACAACAATAACTATACATACCTCTCTATATGTTTGTATGTATATATATATTTAAAGAGAGAGAGAGAATAATTTCTTGCAATAAAATAGCTCATGCAGTTGTGGAAGCTGACAAGTGCTGGCTTGTGGTTGTAGGGGCAGGCCAGATGGCATCTGCTGGTTCACGTCTCAAGAACCTGAGATCAGAGGATGATGAGTGGAATGCAGTTCGAGAGAATGAGCTTTGCTATGTATATTTGATGCAGGCCACACCCTCCTCAAGGAACCCCCTCTTTTAACTGATTGACTGTTCACATCAGAATACAAATTGGAGGATGATTACACAGTATCTGCCAAACCACTGAGAGTCATGGCCTCGCCTAACTGATGCATAACCTTAACCATCTCACTCCTTCTTTCGTTCAGTACATCATTCCATGAAAAACAGAGCTAGATGGTGGAACAGCCAGGATGTAATGAGTCCAGTGTATCTTGTGGTTAGATTTATCACAAACCTGGTGAATAACAACTAAACCTAATTGCAGGGTGACGAATTACTTGATAATGACCCTTCTAGTTATAGTTTTTGTAACTCTTGCCCAGTGACTGGGTCATTGTTAGTTTTTAAGTGGTGTTGAGTCAGTTCTGATTCATAGTGACCCTGTATAGAATTTCCAAGGAGTGGCTGGTGGGTGTGAACAACCAACCTTGCAGTTAGCTGTGCTTATTCTATAGCACCACACCAGGACTCCAAAATCCTGGGTTAGACTGGGTTGTAGTTGTTGTTAGTTGCTGTTGAGTCAGTTCCAACTTCTAGCGAACTTATGCACAATAGAGCAAAACACTACCTGGTCCTTTGCCAAGCTTGAGACCATTACTGCTGCCACTTTATAAATCCAGCTCATTGGGGGTCTACCTCTTTTTTGATGATCCTCCACTTTGCCAAGCATGCTGTCCTTCTCCAGGGACTGGTCCCTCCTGATACTGTGTCTTAAGTATGAAAGACAAAATTTGGCCATCTTGGCTTCTAAGGAACATGCTAGTTGTACTTATTCCATCACAGATTTGTTTGTTCTTCAGGCAGTCCATGGTCCTTTTAATATTTTTCTCCAACACCAGAACTCAAATACAACAATTCTTCTACAGTCTTCCTTCTTCATTGTCCATCTTTCACATGTACATCAGGCAATTGAAAATACCATAGCTTAGATCAGGTATACTTTAGTCCTCAAATTGACATATTTGCTCTTGAACACTTTAGAGAGTACTTCTGCAGTAGATTTGCCTAATGCATATATTTGATTTCTTTACTGATGCTTCCATGAGTATTGATAGTAGATCCAAGAAAAATGAAGTCTTTGACAACTTCAATCTTTTTTTCATATATCACAATGTTATTTATGGTCTAGTGGAAAGCCTCATCTTTCTCCTGTGGAACAGCTGGTAGTTTCAAACTCCTGACCTTGAGGTTAGCAGCCCAACTCGTAACCACTATGCTCTCAGAGTTGTTAAGTGCTGTTGAGTCGACTCCAACACATAGCGATCCTGTATAGGGTTTCTGAGGAGCAGCTGTTGAGTTTGAACTGCCAACCTTGCAGTTCAAATGGCTTTGCAGTCTGGCACATAATACACAGTACCACACCAGGACTATGCAAATGTAAGGTGCTTGTGGTCCAGTAAGAAGATTGGATAACTTGATAAAAATAAGGTTCATGGCCCTCTTATGGGTGGGACAGTGCACATAAATTATATGGAACCCCATCTGAGGGATTGATAAATTGCCTTCCTGCTAGGCTTAAAATGAGCCAGTCTAGATGCCATTAAGAAAGAAGAGCCAGGAGAGGAGACTGTCCTTTGGACCTGAGATCCTTGTGCTGAATCTCCATGATCCAGGAACAGAGGTCTGACACCAAAAGTGGCTAGAGACAGTCAGAGGTAGCCGCAGAGGAGGCAGAGCCAGGAGCTTCCCAGCCCTTGGAGTGAGAAAACTGAGTGCCCTCAGGCAAGAAGCATGCTAGTTGGTACTTGTCTCTAGTTGGGAGCTAGAGAAGAACACCTTCAAGTTGAGGCTTATTGGTGGAGTGGGATGCCTCTGGGTATTTATCCACAGAGCTAAAAGAGCTCTGTTAACACTTACCTGGGAGGGACAGAGGCTACAGAACTGCTGGACCTCAGCGCCACAGGGCCTGGATGGGGCCTGGGTGTGCCTGTGGATACTGCTGAGAAGAGGCTGTTCTGAGCTAAGCATTGTATCCTGATCCTGAATTCTGTAACAGGTTAATTATAAGTTATCAGGTTTATTAGGCTATTAGGTCAGTTCTGTGTGGCCACTGCAACAAATTACCAAACTCAGTGGAGAAGTAGACAGTGCTATGAGAGGGACAGTTGGTGTTAGAAATGATAAAAAGATGGGAGGGTGGATGCATATATGACCTCTAGCTCATAGGAATCAGCCTGATGATTCTCTCTCCCCCTTGTTAAGTGAGAGGTCAGATGCCACCCCATGCCATCCTTTATACCAATGTAGATAAATAACCATGCAGAATGAGTTTTAGATCAGTCCAAAGAAAAAAGATTTAAGTTTTAAAAAGTGAATCTACTTGGGAACTCCTGGGCCCAGAGTCAGTGACATAGCCACATAGGACTAGAGTAGAGAGTGAAGCGTCCAGCTGATAAGAAGAGAGGGCATATGCATAAGACCACCCACACCTACAGATAATACCCACTTGACCTGCCTTCAATGACTGGATGATCAGAGCTCAACTAGAAGAAGAAAGAAGAGCAAAAAAAGAGTAATCTGATACAATTTGATGAACTTGATCTACACCTATGGATGCAGTAGCTCAAAAGAGGGAACAAATCCTTACAGTGAGGATAATTCCCACCCCCTCCATACACAGAGTAGACAGGGATGGGCAACTTGGACATTGGCTACCCAAAATGGGGGGCTACAAAGGCAAGAAGTGACTGGCTTACAAGCTTTCAAGTGGGAACCTAGATCCAGAGGGTGTGGAGGAAGAATCTCCACTGAGTACTATCTGATCAGTCTGAGCAAGGCTGATGAAAGGAGATGCGGAAAAGTCTCTTGTGATACAATAGTGAATAATTGTTATCAGGACTAATTGTGAAGGTTGAAAATGTAAAGGTAGATGTTTAGTAGCAAAAGGAGGGGAGTGATTGACTTTGCAGTCTAGGAGCGGAGGTCCCTGGGACCATCAAGGGAGAAGAGCAGAGAGCAGGACCCTACCCAGAGAAGCAGTTGACGCCAGAGATAGAGGCAGAGATGATGATGTGGAGAGATGGAGCGGCTGGGGACTTTAGACCCAGAGAGGGAGAGGGGCTGTGACCGGGGTTGGGGGGGGGGGTGGGGGGAGGCTTGCGACTTGCAGGATATAGCCTTCAGTTGGTTGATGATGCAGAGATTGTAACCATGGCAATGAAAGGATATACAACAGAATGAATTTAAAGCTAATGTTCTCCCATGTAAACTATCACATAATTCACAATAAAACATTTTTTTTAAAAAGTACATCTAGTACTTCCCCACAAATAAAAAGGGTAAAGTTCTCAGAAAACTCATGACCTGTGCAAATCATTGCTGTGAAATAATTGTGGATCCTTGTACCTCCCTTGCACAGCCTTTCTCAACCCAAACTTTCAAAATACCATCTACATGGTAGCTGAATCAGGTGATTTGTGAATGCCTTAATCTTGGCCTTTTCTTTCTGTTGAGGACTGGATAAGTGTTTGTCATCAGAACATGAATTAAATGAATATGGTATCGTTTTTAGGAAAAAAAAATCATAATCAATGTTTTAGAGGATTGCATATAGTGCCATACAGAACAGTGCTAAGAGTGTTTTCAAGACAAAAATTGGGTCATCTGCACATTTCAAGCATTGGAATAGAGGAAATATGCGAGTATATTATTGCCTTTGTGTGTATTTCCTTTGTTTTTTAGATATAATTTGGTAGCCTAAATAAAAGTGCTTCCTAGTTCTTAGTAAAATGAATAAATTAGTAATCTATTTTCTTTGCTTAGCACACTAATCTTTATGACTCATGGACATATAATCTTGTAATATTTATTTAATGATATGTTGAATAAATAATACATTGGTGGAACAATTCTGGCAGCAAGATAATTTTCTATGTGAGAGAAGTGCTAACACTTGTAACTTTTACAAGGTAAATTGCTACTCAAGAACTCAATAAGCCCTCTGCTAATTTGAACAAAACAACTTTTCTCAGAAGCAGAGGGACATACCCATATAACCTTAATAGATGAGATACTTTGGGGTCACTGGGAAGGATTGTAGGGTTAAAATATTTCTTTTCTTTTTTTTTTAAACTATAATATTGCAATGGTTATTTATCCTAAACCTTGATTTTCTGTCTTTAAAATTC
This sequence comes from Chrysochloris asiatica, assembly GCF_000296735.1. Lineage (NCBI taxonomy): Eukaryota > Metazoa > Chordata > Mammalia > Afrosoricida > Chrysochloridae > Chrysochloris > Chrysochloris asiatica. The sequence continues at coordinate 2,998,641 of NW_006408654.1, forward strand.
AAAAGATGTTAGCAGCTACCTGAAAGTTGTAAGGATTTCATACAGTAAGTCAAGTTCTTAGCCCAATACATGACACACAATATATGCTCATTAAATGTGTCTATTATCTTTTTTCATGTAACACAGAGATTGTAAGGGGTGGAACTGGTATTTAAGTACCTAGATCTATTTTGAGACTTCTAGCTCTTAACCATTCATAGCATTTTAGTATGATGGTTGGCAGGTAGATAACTTTTCCCTCCAACTTATTGTTAAACATTCCCCACCGCAGTGCTGGCATAGAAGAAGTAAGCCAGCCTAGTTTATTTCAGAACTAACAGAAAAGATTTAGGGTTGGTGCTGTACCAATAAAGAGATTTTTGCTCTGAATTCAAAGAAAGTAACGCTGTTATTACAGTATCAAACAACTCAACTTCCTAGCTAATTTATGAGAGCATAGTAATATTTTGGTTATTGGTGGATTATGTGGTTGTTGTTGTTAAGTGCCATTGAGTAAGTTGTAACTCGTAGTGACCTTATATATGGTTTCTGAGAAATGACTGGTGAGTTTGAACCACCGACCTTGTGGTTCAAACTGACCTTGCAGTCCAGTGTTTATCCTTCAGAGCCACACCAGGACTCCTGGTGGATTATAGGTGATAAATTTTCCATACTTTAGAATGGAATTAATTAAAGAATATGAGCGCTCAAAAGAAAAGGGTCTATTTAATCAGTTTCCATGACCCTGAGACTGGAAGAACTAGATGGTCCCTGGCTACCACTACTAACTGCTCTGAAAGGGATCACATGAGAAGGCCCTGGAAAGAGTGGTAGAAACTGTAGAACAAAACTCAAAATTACAAAAAAAAAAAATGCCCAGGCTTACTAGTCAGATAGAGACTGGTGGAGCCCTGAGACTATGGCATTGGTCACACTTCAGGTCTGGATCTGAACTCACCCCGTGTCTCAATTTTCAGCCAAGTAACAGCATAGGTATATATTGTTGTTGTTAAGTGCCATTGTGTCAGTTCTGACTCATAGCGACCCTGTATAGAGTTTCTGAGGGGCAGCTGGTGAGCCTGATCCACCGACCTTGTGATTCAAACTGAGGGGACAATAACACTTGCAAGGTACATATGCCATTGAATCGTCAACCATTCATGAACAAAAGGGCAGCATTTACCCAAGGACAAAGTTCAGCAGGGTGGAGAATGAAGGAGCAATGGAAACAAGAAACTCAGGGAGAAAGTGGGATAAGAAAACAAAGAAAAATAAATATAAATACATAATTTACAAAAACAACGTTTCTGTTCTTCTTATTCAGCTATAGTGATGACAACTCTTTTACTAAGAGGAAAAAGAAATACGGGAAAGAAAGTGATTACTAACAGAGGAGCAAAGAGAGCCTATACAATGTGCATCCAGGCAACTAACAAAACAATCCACAGCTCTCTTGCCAACTCTAGGAAGACGTGTTTTGTGTCGCTTTTGTTCTGTGTCAAGAAATGATAGCCTCTAGGAAAAGCCTAAGGAAGGGCATCTAAACATTGATGTGAAGACACCTGGAAAGCTGTTTTCAAAAGTCCAAATATAGGTGTGAAATTATTTCTCAAATACCTAATCTCAAAATGATATCAGACATGATTCAACCTACATAATGATACCATAAATACATAATGAAGAAACAATGAATTACTGATGAATGAAACAGACCTGCCATTAAGTGGCAGAAATGCCTTATATGTATTTCATATGATGCATTTATTTTATATAGAACACGAAGCTGCTAGATACATTTTGTAAATTGCCACTAAGCAGTTAAAGTGTGGATAGATGCACTTTGGTGAGTAGCGAATGGGGTCTTATAGGTTGGTGAGTGGCCATGGTCTTTCCCCATCTGAAGAAAGAAGAATGAAGATAAGACATATGGGAGCAGTTAGTCCAAGGACTAATAGACCATGTAAACTCCAGCCTCAGTTATCCTGAGACCAAAAGAAGAACTAGATGGTTCCCAGCTACCACTGCTAACAGCTCTGAAAGGGATCACAGTAGGAGTTTCTGGATAGAGTGGGAGAAAAATGTGGAGAAAGACCTCAAAATCATAAAAAAGTCCAGGCTTACTTGTATGCTAGAAACTGTTAGAACCCATGAGACCATGGCCCTTAAAGACCCTTCAGCCCTGGCACTGAACTTATCCTGGTGGTTTTGCTTTTGGTCAAATGATAGACAGACCTACAAGGTGAACAATGTTGTTGTTAAGTGCTGTTGAGTCACTTCCGACTAATAGTGACCCTGTACAGGCTTTCCAAGGAGCGGCTGGTGAGTTTGAACTGCTGACCTTGCAGTCTAGCCTATTGTCCTGCAGCACCACACCAGGACTCAGGTGAATAATAATATCAGGGAAATACACATTCCTTTGAACAATCACCCATACGAGATCAAAAGAGCAACATTTATCCAGTAATAAGGCTCAGAAGGCTGAAAAGGGTAGGAAAAAAGGATGAATGAAAATGTTAGACATACACAGAGAGGAAATGTAGAGTGCTATGATATTGTTGGGATTGAAAGCAATGTCACAAAACAAAATGTTCATGAATCGTTGCTCTGTGAACTTTCTCCCAAACCACAATAAAAAGTCAAAAAATAAAGTCTTGATGGATAGTCCCTCTTGACTATTGTTGATATTTCTTTGAGACATCGGAAACTTCCCCATAATTAGTACTTGATGCTTAGTCATGTGCTAAGCCTGGGTTTTCCACCTGTCCGAGCACTGTTCATACTGTGCACTTACATAGATAACATGGCCACCATAAATTTAGGAGGGTAAACTCCACTTAAATATGAGTGTTTTGCTACAGTGCACAGCATGCCCCATAGAGTGCAGGTTTAGAGGAGGAAGTGCTGCCTCTGAAACAAACATGAAAGGTTCTGTCTGGCTATAAATACTCCAGATCACCATCAGAGTGTACCTGTTTAACAAAGAGAACAAATTACATTTGACAGCTCGTATTTTGTCTTTTCAGATATTGACAACAGTGGGTATGTCAGTGACTATGAACTTCAGGACCTGTTTAAAGAAGCAAGCCTTCCTCTACCTGGCTACAAAGTGCGCGAGATTGTGGAGAAAATTCTAGCAGTTGCTGACAGCAATAAAGATGGCAGAATCAACTTTGAAGAGTTTGTGTCAGTAAGTAATCTGATCCTCTTCTCGATACTGTTCAGTTTGCTTCAAGCAGAATTTCAGTAATGTTTACTTCTGTTTAATCAGGCTGCAGAAACCAGAAAAAGTACTGCTTTAAAATGATGATGGTAATAATAGAATAAAACACTAAGGATTTCCACAAACAGTTCGTAAAACAAAGGGGGAAAATGATCTTTCTCAAATTGTTGGAATGGAAGTCAGGTTTAATTAATGGTAATTCATGTCCTAATGTGATTACAATAGAATACAATTCATATAAAGCTTCTCTGTATACAGAGTGTTTTTGGACCCCACCAAAAAGGTAAAAAACAACCTACAAGTCTAAGTTATTGGGCTTGAAAAATGAAATAGTACTCATAGGTGCTATAATCGAAGAAGCTAAGGTATGGGACAAGTACGTTCTAGAAACTGGTTTGTACTTCCTTCAGTAAAGAATAGCTTCCATTTTAGCCGGTGCCACCAGGTAATGCTAGCTACTTAGTAGCTTCATTACATTGTTAAACTACCTCTAGGCTCAGGTAACTGAACAAGGTGAAAAATAATATGACCCAATTAATAAAAGAAAAAAAGATTATAGAACTACCATATATTTTAAGCTGCTCAGGCCAAGAGAGATGACTGTTGGCGATTAAACAAGAGCTGTTGTTTTCTTCCATCCGCACCATTATGACTGTGTTTTTCATGTGAAAATGTAACTATTAATATACTGTATTTATGAAATAGAAGTAATCTGGTTTTACATTTGCCATTCATTAAATAAATATTTGAGTGTCTCCTTCCCAGGACCTCTACTAGGTATTGTGAATCATGTAGTAAGCAAAAAGTGATGTAATCCCTGATTTCATGAATTTTACATTTGCTGAGGGAGGCAGAAACACATAAATGGATAAAAGATAATACTGTGATAATTGCTATGACCCCTCAAAAGTTGACAGGGAGACTGAGGGAAGTGTGAGCTAAATGTAAGAAAGAATTAAAGGCAGATCCAGTGGAGGAAATGAATAGTGTGCTAGACAGAGGAGATGGCATATGCAAAGGCCCAGTGACAGTAAGGGGAGACTGAGGTAAGTGTAGCTGGAGCTGAGATGGTAAGAATAAGAAATATGTGAGAGCAGTAGGTTGGGGTCAGTAATGCAGGACCTTTTCATTTTTATGTGAATAGCAGTGAGAAACCGGCCAAGTGGGAGGCCCAGAGTTTGAAGTAATATGCATTTAGAAATATGTAAGATTTGCATTTAGAAACAAATCACTTTGGCTGCTACCTGGAGAATGAGTTGAATTCAGTCTTGCCTGTTTCTAGAGAACTCAGTAAGAGAGCAATTGGGAGAGGAAGCTTCTGTAAGGCCCTGTGCTTTTCTGTAAAGCTCATGTACATGACTGAGTATATATACATTTAAGATATTCCAGTCAGGAAAATATTTTCATTTAAGGCATTTCTTTTATCATGTAGTCAGTTTAGATTTGACTTAAAGAAAGATCGTGGCAAGTCAAGAATAATTTCAGTGTGTTCAATTTAAGCCCAGTTAAAACAAAGTTTATTTTTGGCCAACATTTGTCAGTTTTGTGTTGTTGTATTGGTAAAGTGACACTAGCATTATCTGTGTATAAAAGCATTTAAATGCCTTAAGAACATCTAATTAGTATTTAATTTGGTGTCATTCCAAATGAATCACATTTTAATATTCTGACTATCTGACCCTGGCTCCATTTTACTTATATCCCTTCTCAGCTAATGCAGGAGTTAAAAAGCAAAGACATCAGCAAAACATTCCGAAAAATAATTAACAAGAAGGAAGGTATTACTGCAATTGGAGGAACTTCAGCGATTTCCAGTGAGGGCACACAGCATTCTTACTCAGGTAACTTCCTTCTTTAAATTTGCTCTTTGGGTCACGGACTCAACAATTACCATATTTCATCAAGTCCAAGATGTGATTCATGATAAGTCATACCATTATTTTATGACCATTGATGGGAAAAAATACTGCAAACCGAATTATAACATGTCATCAAATTTGAAATTACTTAAATTTCAGAGATAACAAAACAAAAATCTTAGAATCATTGAAATCAGTGAGTTTCTACTATGTGTCAGGCACAGTACTTATCAAAGAAATTGTTGTTTAGTGCCTTTGAGTCAGTTCCACCTCCAAGGGACCCTGTATAGGGTTGCCAAGGAGCAGCTGGTGAGTTTGAACTACTGACCTTACAGTTTAAACTGACCTTCAGTTTGAGTGCTTATCCTGTGGTGCCATACTGGAATCATAGAGATTAGAAACAACAAATGGCAGTTATTTATATTTTAACATTGGGTGTGTTAACAATGACCATGTAATAGATTTTCCATCCTGACTGGCGAAGGGACCTGACTTTTAGACCTGGTCTGGGAATGGTGGAAGGACTTAGTATGAAGACTTTTCCTTTTCCTTTTCTGGGAACTGAAAGATCTGATTCATCTTTCATCAAGCCACAAAGTGACTAGAGAACACAGTACTTGATTTGTGTCATTTGATAGAACCACTGGATTGTTGCCCAGTGGGAAATTCAGAGTCACATGAACTCTGAGGAGGAGGCATCTTGTCTCAGTTAAGTCTAGTTCTCAGGGTCTAAGTAGCTGAGAAACATTGGCAAATTCCTTTTGTTCTCATAAACAGCAGTGTTTGTTTTAATTTTTTGACAAAAACTCCCTGTAACTTTCTCCTTTCTTTCTTCTGAATCTGTTTGATATTCTCTTTCTTCCATGCTCTGACTCCTTCTTTCTACTTAGATTTTCCTTTAATGGTACACTCAAATTGTTACCACCCACTGTATCTTTTTAATAACCTTTCCTCCTAAGGTAGAAGGTAAGTGTGGTGATCTATAATTGCTGTCTTTTGTTGTTTTTTTTTTTTTAAGGTATTCACTCCCCATCTCCAGTTTTGCCTGTTTATTTTATTGCAATGGTTTTCTTTCTAAAAAGATAAATAAAACAAACAACCTTTATTGAAGTATGCAGTCAACAGGACTCCTGGTGTGGCACTGTGGGATCAACACTGGACTGTGAACCAACCACAAGGTTGACAGTTCAAACCCACCAGCTGCTCCTTGGAAACCCTATACAGGGTCGCTATGAGTTGGAACTGACTTGACAGCACTTAACAACAACAGCAACAACAATGTAGTCAGCAAAGGGCTATCCTCTTAAATGCACTAGTCAATGAATGGGTGGCACAAACAGTTAAATGGTCTTTGACTAGCTGTAAAGAGCACCTTGGAAGACAGGCCTGGCATTTGGCTTCTGAAAACCTTAAGGAGTACAATTGTACCCTGACACACATGGGATCTCAGTGAGCTGAAATCAGCTCCCACAGCAACTAATGGCAGCATCCATCTATCCATCCATCCATCCAGTTATATCCATGTAGCTGCCAACCAGTTCAAGACATGGACCATTTTCATTACTTTGAATAACTCCCTCATGCTTCTTTGCAGTCCTCCCCAGAGATAATCACTTTTCCAACATCTGTCATCATAGAAACATAGGCGCTTTGGTGGAACAATTGGCTAAGTGTTCAGCTGCTAACTGGAAGGTCATTCGTTTGAACCCACCAGCTAATCTGTGGGACTAAGATGTGGCTGTTTGCTTCCATAAAAATTTCAGCCATCGAAACCCTTGGGGGCTTCCTATTCTGTCCTATAGGGTCAATATAAGTCAGAATTGACCTGAAGGCAACTGGGTTGGTGTTTTGGTTAATCACTATAGACTTTTTAAAAACTTGTTTATTAAGGTATAAGATGTACATAGTGAAGCACATAAAATTACACTAACCTTAAGGATATGTTTGATAACTTTTTGCATGTAAATGCATTCATGTAGATGTTACTTAGTACAAGACTTGTTGTTGTTGTAGTTAAGTGCCATCAAGTCTATTCCAACCCATAGTGACCCTGTATAGAGTACCCTGTGTAGGGTTTCTGAGGAGCAGCTGGTGAGCTTGAACTGCCGGCCTTGCAGTTCAAATGGCTTTGCAATCTGAAGCGTTAACCCACAGCGCCACATAGGTGCTGTCAAGTCAGTGCCAACTTACAGCAACCCTTTGTACAACTGAATGAAACACTTCCCAACTGTACCACTCTCATAATCGTTGCTGTGTTTGAGCTCATTGTTGAAGACACTGTTTCAGTCCATCTCACTGAGGTTCTTCCTTTTTTCCCTGACCCTCTACGAAGCATAATGTCCTTTTCCAGGGCCTGGTCCCTCCTGACAATATGTCCTAAGTATGTGAGACACAGTCTAATCATCTTTGCTTTTAAGGATCATTCTGGGTACACTTTTTCCAAGACAGATTTGTTTGTTTTTCTGCAAGTCCATGGTATATTCATATGCGTCACCAACATCAACAAGATCACTTGTCTGTCAGTTTTTTTGTACTGTGGTGACTTGCATGTTGTAATGGTGGAAGTTATGTCAGTGATATTTCAGATACTAGTAGGGTCACCCATAGTGGACAGGTTTCAGCCAAGTTTCCAGACTAAGACAGATGACTTATGAAAAAAAAATTGGCCAGTGAAAACCACATGAATAGCACTGGGAAATTGTGTAGAACAAGATCTAGAACATCAAATAACTTTAAGTGAAAATAGTTATTGTTGGTAGGTGCTGCCAAGTCTGTTCTGAGTCATAGAGACCTGATGCACGACAGTACAAAACACTGTCAACCCCACATTTGTTTTGCTTGAGCGCATTGCTTCTGCCCCTCCACCTTACCAAGCATGATGTCCTTCTCCAGGTACCATGTCATCTTGATAACATGTCGGAAATATGAGAGACATAGTCTGGCCATCTTGGCTTCTAAGGAACATTCATTCTTCTTCTAACACTGTTCTTCTGACAGTCCAGGGTACTTTTAATATTCTCCTCCAACACCATAACTCAAATGCATCAATTCATCTATGGTCTTCCTTATTCATTGTCTAACTTTTACATGCATATGAAACTATTAACAATACAATGGCTTGAGTCAGGCACATCTACATCCTCAAACTTACATCTTTACTTTTGAACATTTTAAAGAGTTCTTGTGTAGCAGATTTGTCTAATGCAGTATGTCATTTGATTTCTTTCTTTTTTTTTTTTAATGTTTTATTGTGAATTATATGATAGTTTACATGAGAGAACTTTAGTTGTACATTCATTCCGTTGTATATCATCTCATTGCCACGGTTCTAATACATTACCTCCATGCATCATCTACCAACCAAAGGGTATATCCTACATACCTGCCCCAATTTTTCGGCCAACAGTCCCTTTTCCTCTCTGGATCCAAAGCCCCCAGCCGCTTTACCACTCCACGTTGTCTTCTCATGTCATTTGATTTCTTGACTACTGCTTCTGTGAGTGTTGGTAGTGAATTCAAGCAAAATGAAGTCTTTGACAACTTTAATCTTTTCTCCATTTATCATGATGTTATTTATTGGTCCAGTGGTTAGGAGGATTTTTCGTTTTCTTTACGGTGAGATGCAACCCATACTGAAGGCTGTGATCTTTGATCTTCATCAGTAAGTATTTTAAGTCCTCCTAACTTTCAGCAAGCAAGGTTTTGTCATCTGCCTATTGCAAGTTGTTAATGACTCTTCTTCCAATCCTGATGCCACAGTCTTCTTCATATAAGAGTTTCTTGGATTATTTGTTCAGTATACAGAATAAGTATGATGAAAGAATACAACCCTGACACACACTTTTACTGATTTTAAACCATTCATTATCCCCTTATGCTGTTCAAATGACCATGGAATGGTCTATGTAGAAGTTTCCATGAGCAAAATTAAGTGTTTTAGAATACTCATTCTTCACAGTGTCATCCATATGTCATCCATATGTCAGAAGACTTTATATAGTCAATAAAACACAGATAAACATCTTTCTGATATTCTCTGCTTTCAGCCAAGATCCATCTGACATCAGCAGTGTTTTCCCTTGCTCCACATCCTCTTCCGAATCTTGCTTGTGTTTCTGGCAGTTCCCTGCCAATGTATGCTTTGGCAGATGCTATTGAATTATATTCAGCAAAATTTTATTTGTCTGTGATATTAATGATATTTTTAGATGATTTCCACATTCTGTTGGGTCACTTCTCTTTTGAATGGGCACAGATATGGATCTCTTTTAATCAGTTGGCCAGGTAGTTGCTTTCCAAATTTCTTGGCATAAATAAATGGTTACTTCCAGTACTGTATCAGTTTTTTGAAATATTTTAATTTGTATTCCATCAATTCCTGGACCCTTGTTCTTTACCAGTGTCTCCAATGTAGCTTGGACTTCTTCCTTTAGTACCATTGACTCTTGATCATTTACTACCTCTTGGAATGGTTGAATATCTATCATTTTTGAGGGAGGGAAGTTTACAGTGTCTGTTTATTACTTCCATCTTCTTTTGATGCTTTGTGAGTTAGTTAGTATTTTGTCTAGAGAATTCTTCAATTACAAGTCGAGGCTTGAATTTTTTTTTCAATTCTTTCAGCTTGAGAAATGCTGAGTGTGCTTGTCTATATTGACTTTCTAACTCCAACTATTTGCATATTTCACTATACTACTTGACTTTGTTTTCTCAAGCAACGCTTTGAAATTTTCTGTTCAACTCTTTTACCTCCTCATGTCTTCCATTTGTTTCAGCATCTCTATACTGAAAAGCAATTTTCAGTCTCCTCTGACATTCATTTTTTTAATTTTTTTTTTAAGGTTTTTATTGTGCATTGAGTGGAAGTTTACAGGGCATATCATCAGTTTTACATGCAACAAATCATATACCTTATTTCATTACA
>NW_006408654.1:3010267-3032007 GCF_000296735.1 Chrysochloris asiatica
CCAGCCTTACCCGTCATTGAAACTCATTGCAGCAAAAGGCAATGGCTCTGTCTTAGGTTGACTGAGGCTCCACTGATCCTTACCTGTCTTTGGCTACACGTCCTGCATATTCCGAGGGAGTGTCTTTAGCTGGAGGCCGTGAAGACGTCTCCACAGTAGTTTATACTGAACAACCGCCATCCGAAGAAGGCAGGGAAGGAGGAGACAAGCAAAGATGACAAGTATGCCAATAGCGAGAAGGGGACCCCACAATTGAGAGAGGGAAGGTATAGTAGGGAATAAATTTTTAAGGTCGCCGAGAAGTTGTTTAGCTAGTTATGCAGGTGTGCTGTCGAGGCGGGGGGCATAATGCATAGCAATTATTCGTGCATGTAACTTATTCCATTCTCGGCTGATATTCTCAGCGATCCATACTCTGTGCAGCTGGGCCTGCACTATGGGCCAAGGAAAGGCCGAAGCATTATACACAAGTTTAGTTACACAAATGGAGCGGTAATCAGCATGGCATGCAAGACGTTGCCAGACCACGACCTGCTCTAAGGTGACAAAGCAGGATCATTATACTGAGGTTCAATTAAGTTCACCAGTAACATGACAAAAGCCTAATCACAATAATACAATTTGCAATATAACAATGTTTACAATAAATGTTGGTAGAGAACCAATACAAGCCAACGTCAAATCAATGGAGTTGTTAGAATATACAATAGTAAACGGAGTTTCAAGATGATGTTGAATTAAGAATGGCTAGCATAGCCATAAAATTGTCAAAACATACAGTGGTTGATGAACAATTTACAAAAATAGGAACATCTGTTGAATCCCATTCCCAGTACCCGACAAGCAAAGCAACAAAGAGAGTCTCTGGAGTTATCTCAGCTTTCTAAAAGTTAACAGTTCTCATAGCATGCTCCGTTAAGCACTTCAACTGTCCTCAGGTGGGGGCAGCCAGTCGCTGTGGAAGAGTTGGTGGCAGGCTTGCTAGATTTTGTAGAGAGAGACGTTGGAGGGAAGAAATCAAAAGTCCAGCTGTTGGAGTCTGTGGGTGCTGGTGGAGACACGCCTTCAGATGGCTCCTCAGTGAACACTACCATGCTCCGGGGAATGGGAAGTGGCCGTCTTCTCGCTATAGGGTCGAATTAGTTGGTCTGGAATCTATAGTGTCCTGTGAAAAGACTATTTTTGCCCCTTGGTTAGTAACACATCATGTACTGTCAGAAAAAGCTGCATCAGCAGCTTTAGGGAGAGGAAGAGCACAAAGGAAGAAGGGGATTATTAAGACAGGGTACAGAAATGAAATGTGATTAATCGTTTAAAACAGGACACAATGATTTACAGGAACAAATTCTAAAATATACATCACAAATTGTCTTGATAATCTAACATCCTTAATTTTCCAGAAATTCGAGCAAATTTATATAGTACTCTTCAGGTTTGAATCCCAGAGCAGCAACTCGAGGTTTCTCAAGGCTAATTAACATACCTATAGCACCTAATCTTCAATGGTAAAGGTGAAAAGGATTTCAAAAGGTCTGAAGAAAGTCAAGCAAAAGGTCTGAAGAAAGTTAAGCTTTCAGGAGGAAGGAGAACATATAGGTCAAATTGATTAAACCCAGGGCAGTCCGAGGTAGTTGCCACCATTATCCTTAATCCAATATTCCCAGAATTTACCACTCCACCCCAAGTGAATACCCTGGGCAGTTCCTCTCCAGAACCTGCCTGTTTAATCCCAGTAAACCTGTCCTTGTTCGTCCTCTGAGGAAGTTTTACTGTCTCGGTTCTAGAGGGAAATTCGGTTTTACATGGATACCAAGAGTTCACTTTCTAAGTTTAATATTAAACATAACTGAATAATCAAATACGGAGCAGTTCTGACACTCATCCCAGGTGTACCTCAGAAAGATTCGTTCCCAGGACCCTGATGCACCTTTGATAACTCAGTAGTTTGCGTACCAGTGTTGGGGATGGATCTCCAAGCCTTTTGTCCACACTGATTAATCTGAGCATAGGCGGGCATAGGATACATAATTTGCTTTTCTATGGTATTATATTCCCCTTCCACTACTAACATGTCAAATGTGGCTCCCCCATTCCGCTGATTGTTGTTAAGGTTTGCTATATGCCGGGCTTCCTCATAATACCCAGATTTCCACAACAAATAATCACCTCCTGCAAGACAGGCAAGGGCGATGTTCTTCCAATCTAAAGATGGCAAGGCTTCTTCACAGACTATTTCTATCAAAGCCTGTGTAAAGGGAGCATTCGGCCCATATTGAGCACAAGCCATTTTTAACTCTTTTAAACTTTTAAAGGGTAAAGAGCTGTGGGTGCAAGTCTCCACATCTCTACCGTGTTCTTCTTGACCAGCAGGCGTCTGCACAATTGGATACATTTGAAAACCAGATAACTCGTCCCCCTATCTTGCTCCATCAAGCAATGCTGCCTATATCGGGGAGTATCTTGGGGTAGCTATTTTTACAGTGACAGGGGCAATCACGGGGTATTGGACTGAATGGTGGCACAGGGGTTCAAGCGTAAGGAAGTCATTGTTTCTCTTTGAGTTCTAGGTTCTCTTTCTTTGGCTAAGTCAGCAAGGGCAGCGCGCCACTGCTCCTCCTTTTGCTGTATAGTTTCAGTAAACGCCTTCTTCTCTAAAGTTAAATCTTTTAACTGACTTAAAACTACTTTCAGCACAGATCTTAGATCTTCCTCAGGCATTTCACCAGAAGTTAATGGGGAATTAGACTTGCACATGGGCGTTTCCTCTTTTTCCAGCGCCATGTTAGGGTGCAGCCCTTCTTTTTCTGCCTTATCTACTACTGCCTCTCTTACTTCCTTGTCCTTCGGTGCCGGCGCCATTTTAGGGCACGGCTTCTCCTCTTCTTGTTCCTTCTTTACGCTGACTGGAAAAAGAGCACTGACCGGAGAATCTGTCCAGGCTTCATCCCCACTATTATTTTCTTTCTTATCCTTGTGTTTCACATTCCCCAATTCTTTTTCTATGCTCAAAGTCTGTAAAGATTGTAAACCAGGGTATATGGGTGGAGGTGGAGCGGTTGGTTCTGTGGAACTGCCTCCCAGATGATCGCTGCCAAAATCAAAAGTATCTCGGACAAGCCGCCACAAACTAAACGTATCGGCAGGCACCCGGGATGGGCCATTCTGGGCATAATATTCTTGCAGTTGACGACCTGTCTGATTCCATAACTTAACACCAACCACTCCATCCTCGGGGAACCAAGGACAGACAGTATTTACAAAGTCTATGAATTTACAAAGCTACGTAGCATTTCTCTCAACATCTCTACATCCCGTGCTTTTCCCGGTTTGTTACCCATACTTACCTGATCAGATTGCCCTCCCTTCTTTTAATGTCCGCGCGTCCTTATTCTTTGGGTCTGTTTTGGAGGGTCCTTCGCGTTATCTCTCGTATTCGGGGCTCACGTTTTGGGCTCCACTTATCAGGGTCTGAGGCCTGCTCAGACCACTGCGTATGTTTCCCGAAGGAGAGGTGAGGATTAACGAACAGGCAAGGGACACAGCTGATTGCTAGTGACCAAGACAGTCTATTTTATCCAGTAATCTATCTGACCTTCTCACCACCTGGATCTCTGTTCCTAATTCAACAAATCATATACTTTGTCTCATTACAATGATTATAATCCCTTCCATGTACCATCGGTTAACAGTATTTATCTCTTTTCATTTTAGTTTTTTCTTTTTAAACACTGAGGCATATATCATAATTTAGACCACCAAAGGGCACATTCTGCAAGTCTGTCTCCTGGCTGCTACCTCTCAGTCCCTCTCTTTTCATGAATCTAGAGTCCTCAACTGCTCCTTCTCTCCATGTCCCCATCTCTGCTTCCATCTGTGGTGTTGCTGCTTCTCTGGATAAGGTCCCACATTCCATTTTTGCTCTTCTGCCTTGATGGTCCTAGGGTCCTCTGTTTTTGGACTGTAAGATTAACTACTCCCTCATTTTTGTTACAAAACTTCTAACTTTACAATTGTGACAGTCACAATTAATCATGATAACAATTACTCACTATTGAATCATAAGACTCTTAATCCCCATCTCTTTTTCCCAGACCCATCTAGAAAAGATGAAAACTATTCAGTGGGAACTCTATCTTCTACTACATACTCTTAAACTAAACTCCCTCTTGAAAACTTGTAAGCCAGTTACTTCATGCCTTTATCTCCCCCTCATTTTAGGTTGTTGTTGTTGTTGTTGTTGTTAAGTGCCATTGAGTTGATTCCGACCCATAGCAACCCTGTATAGGGTTTCCAAGGAGCAGCTGGTGAGATTGAATCACTGACCTTGCAGTTCAAATGACTTTGCATTCTGATGCATTAGTCCACAGTGCCACACTAGGACTCCTCATTTTAGGTAGCCAATGTCTAAGTTGCCCATCCCTATCTACCTTGTATACAGGGGATAGCACTGATGCTTGATGTGAAGACTCCTCCCTCTCTTTTGGTATTTTGAGCTACTACCTCCATGAGCACAGGTCAATTTCATCAAATTGTAGCAATTTACCCTCATTTACTTTATCAAAAATTGTTTTTTGTTTTTTGCTTTCTTCTGTCTTCCTCTAGTTGAGTTCTGATTTTCAAGCCATCGAGGCTAGGTCAAATGGGTACTATCTGCAAGTTTTGGTTTTCTTGTTCTATTTCATTTTTGACAACTTCCAAGTTTACTAGATTCATACATTGTACATTCCATATTTCAATTATTAATGGATGTTTGCAGCTGTTTTTTTTCTATTTGAGTTGTGACACATCAGCAAATGAAAGTCCCAAAAACTTTACTCCATTCAAGTCTTCATAATCAACTCTAATGGTCCCCAGTTGTATTTTGAGTACCTTCCAACCTGAAAGTTTCATCTTCCAGCACTATATCTGACAATATTCTGGTGTCACTCATATTGTTTTCATCTTTTGGCATGATAGCCGACAATGATCTTTTGCTATTTATAAGGTTTTAAGTGGGTGAATGTTCAGAAGTATTTCACCTCTCCTCCTTTCTCTTCTTAGTCTGAAAGCACAGCTGAACCCTGTCCACCATGAGTGACTCTGCTGGCATTTAAAATACCTGTGGCATCATTTCTAGCATGGCACATGCAAGCCACCACAAAATGACAGATGAATGGTGGTTGAGTAATGATAGCTTTGTTGTTGTTAAGTGCCGTCAACTTCGTTCTGACTCAGCAACCCTGCATAGGGTTGCCAAGGAGCAGCTGGTGGGTTTGAACTGTCAATTTTATGATAGGCAATGAAATACAATGTACACACCACAGAATTCATTCTTTTAAAGTGTATAGTTCCATGTGTTTTTAAGTATATTCTTAGAGTTGTACATTTGGCATCATGTTCTTATTTCAGAGTATTTTCAGAAAGAAAAACTATGCACCGGTTAGCAGTCACAACCCATACTCCACTCTCCCCAATTTCTGGAAAACAATAACATACTTCTATCTTGATGGATTTGCTTATTCTGGAAATTTCCTGTAAATTGCATCCTAGAGTGTGTGAGTTTTCCTTCACTTGACTTCATTCTCTGACTTATGGATATATCAAGGATCATCCATACTGTAGCATATATCAATACAACATTCCTTTCTATTGACAAACAGTATGCCATTGTATGCATAATTTATTTATGTATTCATCAGCTGGGTTGCTTCTACTTTTTGGTTATTATGCATAGTACTGATATAATCGTGTGTAAATATTTTTGTTACTTTCATGCCCTGGTATGGTGCTGTAGGATAAGTTCTGAACTGCTAACTGCAAGGTCGACAGTTCAAACCTACCAGCGCTGCTTGGAAACTCAGTACAGGGTCACTGTGAGTCAGAAACGACTCAACTGGTACTTAACAACAGCAACATATACCTAGAAGTGGAATTACCAGGTCAAATGGTGTCTCTGTGTTTAACATTTTGAGAAACTGCCACACTGTTTTCCAAATCTGCTGCACTGTTTTATAATCCCATCAGCAATGTATAATAGTTGCAATTTTTTCACCCTTACCAGTGCTTACTATTGTCTGTCTTTTTGATTATGGACATCCTAATGATTGTGGGATCATGGTTGCTTTGTATGATTAACAGTGGACTTCAAACTACAAGGTTGGTAGTTTGACCCCACACGTCACTTCACAAGGCAAAGATAAGGATCTCTACTCTAGCATAGTTGTGCAGCCTCAGAAACCTTGCAAGGAGTCAGAACTGACTCAGTGGCACTTAACAACAACAGCATTGACCGTGTAGTGATATCTCATTCTTGGTTCCTATAGCAGTGCTGTGGATTTCTGGTTTGGTGCTGTAGATTAAACATTGGACTGCAGCATTGGCTATTTAAACTCACCAGGGTCTCCTCAGAAACTCTATATAGGACTGCTGTGAGTTGGAACTGACTTGACGGCACTTAGAACAGTAATAGTGGTGCTGTGTGGGCTAGGCATTGTGCTGCCTAGCTGTAAAGATTTACAGTTTTAGAAACCCTATACAAGGTTGCTATGTGTCAGAGTTGACTTGATGCCAGTGGGTTTAGGTTTCGGTTTTTGTTTTTGTTTTTGTTTTTTTTGGTATATCTGGAAAAATTTACCCTTTCCCTGTCTTCACCTATTAAGAACCTAATTTTCAAATAATATTCCCCCCAGCCAGAAATGATTCTTTCTTTAAATTCTTTAAAACACTACATAGATCTCTAGTATGGAGTCCTGGTGTGGTGTTGTAGGATAAGCACTGGACTGTTAACTCTAAGATTGGAAGTTGAAACTCACCAGCTGCTTGCTCCTTGGAAACTTTATCTGAACTGACTCAATAGCACTTAACAACAGTTTAGGCATGTTTGACTATCTGTTTTATCATTGTACTTAAAAAATTATTGATGACAGGTATAGTGGTAATCTTTAAATCCCTGGCCTCTAAGTCCCTGAGGAGGTATGATGAGGCAAGATTAGTAGGCAGGTTATGATATATAAACAAAGGTGATATAAGAGTAACCAAAAAGTATTGCTACTAGGGTTCTAGTTCATACATGTGTAGGTTTATTCCAAACAAAATGCATTTAAACATGTTTGTGTGATCAGTGGATGGCAGCAGACAAGTTTTCTAAGTAATATAATTGTCTTAGTCTCTGTAGCATGCCTCCAACAACAACTAAAAATCCAATCAAAACTGTTTCTAAGAGGATCTCCTTGGCCAGCTAAATTCAAGGCAGAGAGGTCAGCTCAGAAGGTTATGATAACTGCTTTTGGAGATCCCAATTTTCTGAGCTAAATCCTTGGCACTTGGCACTTAGTGTTTGGTCCTACTGAAAACTTTTTGCTTTGCTACTCTGCCATCTTACCTAGGAAGAAGTTTTAAGAACATTGAAAACTACATTGATGAGGAAAAGATCAAGAAAATTGCATTGATGGTTTTGTTTCTATCACAGCAATGCACCTGTTTGTTTTTTGAGGGTTGCCCTACAATAATTTTATTGGAAAACCTTACCCAATATACCCTACAGATTTTGTGTCTTTAAACTTGTTCCCCAAATTCAAAGATCATTGAAAAGGTGTACTATTTGAGTCCCTTGAGGATGCCCAGACTGCTGTTTTGATGTAGTATAGATCAAAGATTTCAGAATTCTTGAAACTGTATAGACCTAGATGGGGAGAAGGGTATGTCAAGAATCAATAGCTTCAGAATTTGATATTTTTGTCTAATAAATGTATGTATGATTTTTTATAGCAGTGTTTTTTTCCCCAAAGGAAATTTTATTATTTACTCATAGCAGTTACGTATACACATGGACACACATAGAAACTAATTTATATTACAACATTAGCATATACCTTCCATGCAAGATTTTCATCCAAGAGATGAAGGATATCTCAGAAAATGTTAAAGAATTAATTTTTCCCCCAAAATAAATGGCAAACAAACCCCACAATTTTCTTTGATGTTTCCTATAAGAAAAGATATTTTTTTCATTATCCTGATAAACTGAAGGAGAAAACTCCAATCTGTTATTGCATACATTTTGTTTTCCAAAATGGTTCTTTGCACACTGCATCATATTACAATAGTATCTTTGGGATCCTTAAATTGATGAAATTTGTTTGTAGTCAAGTTACAATTTAGTTTTGAGTGAATACATTAGTGCAGTGGTTTTAAAGTGCAGTTTGAGGAATCCGTGGGGGTCCCTGAGAATCTTTTTTAGGTATTCTGCAAGGCTGAAGGTATTTTTGCTACAATACAAATATATTATAGCAGTACTTTTTGACTTGTCTCATATATCTGGATTCTGATTCATTAGCTCTCAGAAGCAATTTATGTTTGAAAAGATCTTAGAATCAAGTTGAATATTCTTTTAAGGTAAAAACCTTGTTCTCCCCTAAATAAATTAGATCAAAAGTGGAATTAATTCTCTTTTCTACTTTTTAAAAACTCTTTATTGTGTGAGCAGTAGTCATTTGCTAACCTTGAGCAGAAATTGAAAAGTATATTTTGTAATGAGGTGAGTTTTGTGAAATGTGGTTTGCTTACCAAATTTTTCTGTTTTCAGAGGAAGAAAAAGTGGCTTTTGTGAACTGGGTAAACAAAGCTCTGGAGGATGACCCTGACTGTAAGCATCTCATACCCATGAACCCTAATGATGGCAGTCTTTTCAGATCGCTTGCAGATGGCATATTACTTTGGTGAGTTGAACATTAGATTAAGTTGGCATACTGTGGTTGCTTCATGATGAGCATTCCATGAAAGCTACCATTTAGCAAATACACTATGTTTTTGGAATTAGTTAACAAATAGGTACTTAGGTTTTGAAAAACATGTATCACATAGAAAATTTAAAACTTACTGTATGTTTCCTAAAGTTTTTCTTCAAATGCTTTCCTTTATTTTTGGTGTCTTTTTCATCTATTTACACAGTTGTTGTTAAGTGCCGTTGAGTCAGTTCTGACCCATAGCGACCCTGTATAGGGTTTCAAGGAGCAGCTGGTGAGCTTGAACTTCTGACCTTGTAGTTCAAACCAATTTTGCATGCCTGGAAACTCTGGATTTATAAATCAAATTAATTAAAAAATGTTCACAGGTTTTCTTTTTACACTTTCCTGTGAGGGATTGTTGATTACTGACTGGGACAGGAATATGAAGTATAAAAGAAAAATGGACTTAATTTGTGCTTAAATGAAAATGTTTTAATTTACCTTATAAGAAGGGAGTTCAAAAATGGTCATGGGGAAAGGAAATGAAAAGATAAAAATAGAAAATATAGACTTCATTTCTTAAAACAAACTCCATCTAGGTCGAGACCCTTTTGTAAGCGATATCAGTCATTTAGTCCATCCCTAAAAAAACAGGTACTGGGCACTTAGCCATGTCAATGCAGTCTTTATTGCATTATTAACTGAAGGAATTTTTGTGTGTGTGTATGATATATTATTTAATAAATTTCAGAATTACACAGAGTTAGGCAGAAAGAGTTAGCAATAGATTTAAAGATTTGATCGTTTTCTCTATAACTTTTCTTCAAACCCCAAGCCATAGGAGGGTCAATTCAAGATGGCAGACTAGGATTGTATCTAGGTCCTCTACAATAAAAACCTGACAAACCGAGTAAACTAGATATGGATGACACTCTCAGAACCATGAGCTTGAAAGGAAAGTATAAAGAAATAGATCAAACACTGATCAGAAGAGACTTAATGAAAACACCAAACAAGGAGATAAGGAGAATGATGAATTGCCAACACAGCATGGTCATTTTGAATTATTGCAAGCAGCATTCTGATTGGGGTGGGAACCAGATAACAGCTGCACTCATCCAGGACTGCACTAGCACTGGTGCACTACACAATCACACTGGTGATTGATGACCAGAGACGTGTGATCACTCACTCCCTTTACCCTAGACAGCCTTCCAGTGACCAGCGGCATGGTGCTCCACCCCCACCAACACAGTAACCAGTCAAACCCCTCTCCCCTGGCCAGTGCTGTGCCTCATTCCCTCCCATTTGTCTAAGTTCTTCCCCTCATTTTTTTTTTTTTTTTTTTTTACATTTTTATTGAGAATTGAGTGATAGTTTGCATGGAGGAACATCAGTTTTATATTCATCCTACCATATTAATTTCATTGCAATGATTACAATCCCCTGCATGCTTCATCATTCAACAGTATTTGCTTCTATTCCCTTGTTTTATTTTGGGCTTTTTGGATATGCACCAAAACACTTAGGAATATACAATCATTCAAACAGCCAAAGGGGAGCACACCCTGAAAGCCTGCCCCCCAAGCCACCAGCACACATCTCCTCTCCCTCCATGAGTCTAGAGTCCTCAGCTGCTCCTTCTCTCCATCCCATCATCTCTGCCTCCATCTCTGGCATTGCCGTGTCTCTGGCTAGGGTCACAAACTCTGTTCCTGCTCTTCTCCCTTGATGGTCCCAGGGTCCTCTGCTCCGGGACTATAAGATCAACCACTCACCCCTTTTTGATACAAAACTCTACCTTTACAGATGCAACAATCGAAATTAGTCATGATAACAGTTATTCACTATTGAATCATGAAAGTCTTGTCCCCATCTCCTTTCACAAGACCTGTCTAGACAGGATGAAAACCACTGAATCTAAACTCCCTCTTGAAAACTTGTAAGCCAGTCACTTTGTGCCTTTACAGGCCACACACACACACACATTTTAGGTAGCCAATGTCTTAAGTTTCCCATCCCTGTCACTCCTGTGTACAAAGGGGATGGAAATGATCCTTGCTGTAAAGATTCTTTCCCTCTTGGTTGGTATTTTAAGCTATGACAAACATAAGTATAGGTCAGGTTCTGTAGCGATTTATACTTGTTTTCTTTTAAAAAAAATTTTTTCCCCTTCTTTTCCTTCCCATAGTTGGGTTCTGAACATCTAGACATTGCAGCTAGATCCTGTGGGCACTGTTTGCTAGTTTGGGTGCCCTTGTGCATATCCCCTCACTTCATATCAGCTGGATGCTTCACTCTCAGCTCTAGCCCTCTGTGGCTATGTCCTTGTCCATGGGCTCAGATGTCCCCAGGTCTCATTGTACTTTGGTCCAAACAGCTCTCACCACACTCCAGGTTGTTGGAGGTCTGTGTAACTTGGTCAGACTCAGCCCACCTCTTCATTGCTGTTTTTCCCCCACTTCCTTTCACCAGTAGTAGACCAACGTGGTTGCCAGCAAGCTTACATGCCTGCTTGTGTAAGAAATTGTTTTTTAAGATTAGAGAACAGAAGTCAGAAGGAGTCAAATCAGGACTGTAGGGTAGATGCCTTATGATTTCCCATGGAAACTCTTGCAGAATTGTCCTTGTTTGATGAGAAGAATGAAAACGATCATTGCCATAGGGAAGGAAGATTCGAAGACGAAAATTTTCCAGATACTTTTTCTGTGAAAGCTTTGGCTAACTTTCTGTAAACACTCTTTCAATAAGCAAATATTATCGTTCTTTGGTCTTTCAGAAAGTCAGTAAGCAAAATGTCTTGAGTAAGTATCCCTGAAACTGTTGCCATGGCTTCTGCTCTTGACATGTCTGCTTTTGCTGGACCACTTCAACATCCTCTTTTCCTGTCTTAAAGTGAGTTATCCATTTGTAAACTGCAGATTTTCATTGGTAACTATGGTCCCCATAAACGTTTGGTAACACATCAGTTATTTTGCCATTCTTTTACCCAAGCTTTACTATAAATTTGATATTTGTCTTGCTTCAGTTTTAGCAGAATTCCTGTTGCTTTGTGATAGGGTCTCTGAGCTCTGGTAGCATAGTGGTTACGAATCGGGCTGCGAACCTTAAGGTCAGCAGTTCGAAACTACCGGCTGTTCCATGGGAGAAAGATGAGGTTTTCTGCTCCCGTAAAGATTTACAGCCTCAGAAACCCTATACAGGGTTGCTGTGAGTCGGAACTGACTCCATGGCACTTAACCGCCACCACCATGGTTTGGAATTGACTCGACAGCACTTAACAACAACATCTTGGTCTTAGTGCCTCCAACTAGATCCTGACATAACAACTAACTATGAGTTTATTTAGAGGCAAAAAGAAACGTTGAAATTGATGCATAGTTTTTTGCCCATAATATTCATTTTCCATGAACTTTTTGAAGACCCCGTTTATTGCTTCTTTGCAATCTGTTTCTACTCCCAAAGAACTCTGTGGCATAGTGGTTAAAGTGCTCTATTGCTAATTAAAAGGTAGGTGGTTCGAATGCTCAGGCTACTCCACAAGAGGGCGATGTGGAGATGTCACAGTCTGTTTCTGTAAAGATATGTAGCCTTGGAAACCCTGTGGTCCTGTAGGGTCCCTGTGAGTCAGACAGGACTTGATGACAGTGGATTTGGCTTTGGCAGTGTTTTCTCCCTAGATAGTAAATTCTTTCATGACACATCTTTGTTTGTATTGTTTGTACTAAATACAGCAAACTTCTGTATATAAAGAAGCTGTGTTTTTATTTTAAGTTTATCAAAATACAGAAAATGTACTAAGAAAAAAATAAACATCACCAATATTTCTGTCACTCATAATTAACGATTACTAGTCATTTGTTTGGATTCACAATTGGCACTCATGGAAGTAACAGTCAAAATGAAATGATGTATTGCACTAGGAAAACCTACTGCACAAGACCTTGTAAAAGTGTTCAAGAGCAAAGATGTCAGTATGAGGACTAAGGTGTGTCTAAATCCAAGCCATAGTATTTTCAGTAGCCTCATGTGGAAGTTGGACAATAAGTAAGGAAGCCCGTAGAATAATTGATGCATTTGAGTTATGGTGTTGGAGAAGGATGTTGAAAGTACCATGAACTGCCAAAAGAACAAACAAATCTGTGTTGGAAGAAGTACAGCCAGAATGTTCCTTAGAAGCAAGGATGGCGAGACTTTTCTCATACTTCGGACATAATATCACGCAGGACCAATCCCTGGAGAAGGACTTCATGCTTGGTAAAGTGGAGGGTCAATAAAAGAAGGTAGCACCTCCAATGAGATGGATTGACACCATGGCAGAAGCAATGGGCTCAATCAAGCATAACAACAATTGTGAGAATGGCACAGGACCAGGCATCTGTTGTGTATGGGGTTACTATGAGTCAGAACCACTCAACAGTACCTAACAAGTATTCTGGCACATTTCCTTCCAGTCGTTTCTCTATTTTTTACTTAAAAAACAAACTAAACAAATAAAAACCCGTCCTGCTGTGGCACTGTGGGATAAAGCATTGGATCACAAGGTCAGTTTGAACCCCAAGGTCAGTGGTTCAAACTCACCAGCCAGTCCTTGGAAACCCTATATAGGGTCGCTATGAGTCAGCACCAACTCCACGGTACTTAACAACAATAACAACCATGTGAATATAGGGTATCAGTTTCAAGACATTAGTTTATGCTGACCTCACCCCCAATTTTAATCTTCTTTGACCTTCAGAGAAAATTGCAATTTTTGAATAGAATGAGTATTTTCCTATCTCTTTTCTAAACAATAAAACATATTATGAAACAAACAACATTTATATTCATTTCATTGAAAATGTCTGAATTATTGAGATACTTGACAGATTGTCAATGGCTTTTTATCTTTTTTCAACAATAGTAATTATAACAAAAGTGTTGATATTATCTTATGAAACCTGGCTTCTCAAGAACTTCTCTGTTCGCATTTCAGGCTACATAATGTTAATGATCACTAAATTAAAGACAAGACTCATATGAAGAAAATGCAAGACTTAAAAAACTAGGAGGAAAATGTACTGACAGACTTATTTTAGGATAAGGAAAATTTCTTGTATTTTTAAACTAAATTTCTGATTTGAATTATGATATAGTATTTTAAAGTAATGGGTTATTGTAACATTTAAAAAAATTAACTATTTTGGCTGCTTGCAAAAATAAACTGAAAGTATTTTGGGGAACCTTAAACTAAATTGTCACCATTTTTTTCTTTAGCAAAATGATCAACTTGTCTGAACCTGATACAATTGATGAAAGAGCCATTAATAAGAAAAAACTCACCCCTTTCACTATTTCTGTAAGTATTTGTCCTTTGCTGGTTATCATATGACTATACTGTGACATGTAAGCTTGATATAAGCTCAGATGGAGCCTTTGACTACATAATTTTGTTTTCCTATAAAAACTGGATTTTTGTTCAGTGCACATTAAGTTGCATTTTGTAATGAATGAAATAGAATTTCAAGTTCTTTGGATGTTGCTTAATAGTATTCATGTTGTATTGCTGTAATTATTGAGTGATTTGATTCATGATTAGTTGCTTGATGCCAATGTTCCTATTGATTGGCTGGAAAAAGAACACTGATTACACAGTGTACCACAGATTTAACCATTTCCCCACATTTTAAACTCTTCTTTTTGCACTAAGTATTTCTGTAGTTAGCTTTTCCATTTAAGCCTTTTAAAGTCCAGAAGTTTATAGTTAGGATTTCCTTCCTCAAGATTACTAGATTGAATGGATATTAATATTTACTGAACATTGACTAGGTACTGGTCTTCTAAGCACACTAGGAGAATTAACCCCTAACTCCTTTATCAATTTATAAGGTAAAATAATGATTTTACAGATGAGGAAACTACGGCACGGAGATGTTACACTGTGGCAAGCTAAGGTTTGATCCTAAGTGGTCTAACTCCAGCGTTGCCTTCTTAATCACTATGCCATATGCCTCTCTCAAGTGGTGGTAGTAATAGCAAGTATTTAATGTGCTCATTCTAACAGCAGCTATTAAAATAGATTCCTTCATTTCCATTGGCAAGTTCTGTCTTTGATTCTGGCAGTATCATCAAATGTCTTCAGGAAAAGTGGGCCATAAGACAGTGGTACATAGTTTGGAGGACTTTTCAAGGAATTCTCCCATTTCCTGTCTTCCTTGGAAAGTATAGACTTGGAAAGTATGGCCCTTTTGCTCCCTACTTGACAATAGGTCTATAATGTTGCATATACTTAGCAGAGTCCACCATTATTGAAAAAGCCTTTCTAACTGCAGTGGTCAGAAAACGATTTCCTTTCACATTGTGCCAGGATGCTTTTTCTAATATTCATGATTATGGAAAATATTCATATTCATATAATTTTAGACTACATGTATGTGTCATGCAATATTTTTAGACCCTGATGCTGGAATACTGAAGTCTTTTACTATTGTATAAATATAATTTTGGTTTCACTTTTAATGCAGGACATTAAAGAAAAAAGAGGAAAAAAATACTATATGTAATAATTTTTCAGAAAGTAGCTCCAGAATGGGTTTGAAAGGCTAAGCATTATGCAACTTTATTTTGAGATTAGCATTCTTCAATACTAATAGGGGTAGTGTTGTAGGTGTCTAGAATGCTTGAAAGAGAATGCCATTGTGGGCCGTGGAAAGACTGAGATGTCCAGAAAGTGACAATGTGTTACTGTGGATATTAATCTGTCTTGTTTGTGTAGTAACTTTAGAGCTATGGGAATAGGCCTGCTAGAAAACTACCAGTTTTGAATGAAACTCGATCTCAAAAAAGCCTCATTCATTTTTAAAAGAATGTGATGAGACCGTTTTTCATCCTAAAATGACAAGATTAATAATATCATGACATATGAAAGAAAAGAAAGATAAAAGGATGAAAATGAAATACAGTCATGATGAAAGCAAGGGAAATGGACAGGTCAGGTAGATAAAGGCAGAACTCAAGATATTGAAGGTTTTCTCATCTGTCTTCTGCCTAATGTACTATTGAGCTGTATTTCTTTGCATGTTTATGATTATTGAAAAAAAAAATAGTTATATGAATAAGATTCTCAAAAGCATGGTAGTGATTTGTTGTTGTTAGGTGCCATCAAGTGAGTTCCAATTTATAATGACCCTCTGCACAAGATGAAACACTGCCTGGGCATGCGCCTCACAATTGTCATGTTTGAGTCCACTGTTGGAGCTATTGTGTTAGTTCATCTTGATAGGAGGTTTCCTCAATTTCTCTGACTCTTTACATTTCCAAACATGATACCTTCTTCCAGGACAGTGGTGTGTCCTGATAAAATGTCCAAAGTATGTGAGACGAAGTCTGGCTGTACTTCTTCCAGACAGATTTGTTTGTTCTTCTGGCAATACACAGTACTTTCAGTAATTTTCACCAACACCATCATTCAAATACACTGATTCTTCTATTGTCATCCGTATTCATTGTCCAGCTTTCACATGCATAGTTTATTGTTAGGTGCCGTCCATTTGGTTCTAACTCAAAGTGACCATATGCACTACAGAATGAAACACTGTCTTGTCCTTCACCAGTCTCAAAATTGTTGTTATACTTGAGTCTATTGCTGCTCTCACTGTTTTATTGAATCTCATTGAGGGTCCCTCCTCTTTTTCACTGACCCACCACTTTACCAAATATGATGTCCTTCTCCAGAGACTGGTCCCTTCTGATAACGTCCGAAGTACGAGAGACAAAGTCTCGTCATCCTGACTTCTTATGAGCATACTGGCTGTACTTCTTCCTACACAGAACTGTTTATCTTTCTGGCAGTGCATGGTACTTTTAATAATCTTCTCCAACACCATAATTTAAATGCATCAATTCTTCTATGTCTTCCTTATTCAATGGCCAGTTTTCAAATGCAAATCAGACTATTGAATATACCACGGCTTTTGTCACTGCCCCGTAGTCCTCAAACTGGTATCTTGGGTCTTGAACATTTTTTAAGAGGTCTTGTGCATCAGATTTATCTAATGCAATATGTTGTTTGATTTTTTTAATATAATTTTTTTATTGTGAATTGAGTGAAGATTTACAGACAAGATCACCAGTTTCACATTCAACAACTCATACTCTTTGTTTCACCTCAACGATTGCAATCACTTCCATGCAACAACAGCTATGTTGTTTCCACACTGTGTTTCCTATTTTCATTCCACCCAGCTTCCCATCCTTTTCAACTTTGTCCTTAGGCAAATGTTGCCCTTTTGATTTCGAATGATAGACCATTCCATGGTGAGCATACCTTACTAGTGTTGTTGTTCCCCCCTATATACTTAGCAACTGCTTAGCTGAAATTTGGGCTACAAGGGTAAGTTCTTTTCCAGGCCTGAAGAGTAGTTGAGGACTATAGATTCAGGTTCCTCCAGTCTGTTTCTGATCAATAAGCCCTGTCTTTTTAAAAAACAATTTTGAGTTTTGTTTCACATTTTCTGCTGCTTTATCCAGAATTTTCTAATCTGACTACTTTCAAAGCAGTAAATTGCGGTAGCTGGGCACCATCTAGGTCTTCTGGCCTTTGAATCATGGAGACTGATGTTCATATATTTCATTAGTCCATTGGACTAATTGAATCCAAGCTCCTTCAAGTCTCATCACTCTTTCTTCCACACATGGAGAGATCAATGACGGCACCTTAGACAGCTGTTTATGAGCTGTTAAGATTCCAGATGCTACTCACCAAAGTTTGTGGACTATGTTATGCCAGTTGAGCATGGTGTCACCTGGGACTGTGGTCCTGAGTCACAGTCTTAAGATGTTTGATAATATCTAATAACTTTTCATCATTTTACCTACTGTAATCTCCACCACATTCCTTGTTGTATTTGCAGGGGAAAAAAAAAAATACCCAGGGACAAATACCCTCTTTCAAACTCATACATTTGTGGGATGTATATATATGTATACCACTCTTCTCATACCCATTATCCTTTGTCTCTGCTCATGTATCTACCTGCAGAACACTGTTGTTCTGAAATTGTGTATATATAACCATTTACCTTTATCCGTTTTAGGCCTTGCATACCTCCCTGTGTCTTCATCATTATTCTGCCAACCTCCCTTTTGCTGTATATTGCCTGGCACCTGAACTAACATGTATCTATCTACTCTCTAGCCAGTGAATTACTCTTCCCTTCTCTTTCACCCCTGGTAACCATCAAAACAGGTTTCTTTTAGTATGAAAACCCAATCTTGAGGTTTTCAATAGTGGTCTCATACAATATTTGTCACTTTGTGATTAACCAACTTCACTCAGCATAATGTCTACCAGTTTCATCCAAATTATTAGGTTTTTCTTGCAGATTCATTGTTGTTTTTCAGTGTTGCATAGTATTCCATTGTATATATATACCAAAGTTTGCTTATCTATTCTTCCATTGATGGGCATTTATGCTGTCTCCATCTTTTTGCTATTGTGAATAGTGTTTCAATGAACATTGATGTGCATATATGTACTTGTTTCTTGTGGTTCTTATTTCTTGTGGCTATATACCAAGGATTCCTGATGTGGCACTGTGGGTTAATGCGCTGAACTGCAAGGTTGGTTTGAACTGTAAGATCTGCAGTTCAAGCTCACCATCTGTTCCTCAGAAACCCTATACAGGGTCACTATGGGTCATAACTGACTCAATGGCACACAACAACAGCAATATACCAAGTAGTGGGATTGCTGTGTCATAACGGTATTGCTATTTCCAGCTTCCTGAGGTAATGCCATGGCATTTTCCACAGTGGCTGAACCATTTACAGTCCTACCAGCAATGTAGGAGGGTGTCAATCTCTCCACACCCTTGCCAGCATTTGTTGTTTTCTGTTTCTTTTTAAAAGTTTGCTATTAATGCTGGTGTGAAATGATATCTCATAGTTGTTTTGATTTACATCTCTCAAATGGCTTATGTTCATGAACATTTCTTAATCTGTTTGTTGGCTGCTGGGAGGTGTTTGTTGTGAAGTGTCCATTCTTGTCCTATGTCCATTTTAAAGTGTCCATTCATGTCCTATGTCCATGTTTTTGCTTTTGTTTTTTGTCCCCTTGTAGAGGTGGTGTCGTTTTCTATAAATTTTTTAGATCAGTCTCTTGTCTGAGGTGTTGCAAATTTTTGTTTTCCTGGTCTGTGGGCTCCCTTTTTACTCTTTTGGCAAATCTTTTTTTGCACATAAGTGCCTATTTTTAGGATTTCTCAAGCATCTATTTTATCTTCCACTGTTGGTATGTTTTTAGTAATATTTGACAGTGTATTGATGCCATGTATTAGAGCCCCTAAGTTTGTCCCTATTTTTTCATTGATAATCCTTATGGTTCTAGATTTTACATTTAGGTCTTTAAGCCATGTTGAGTTTCTTTTTGTATATGGTGTGAGATATGGATCTTGTTTCATTCTTCTGCAAATGAATTTTGCCAGCACATTATGTTGAAAAGACTATCTCTTCCCCATTTAATGTGTTTGGACCTTTGTCAAAGATCAGCTGACTGTATGTGGATGGATTTATTTCTGGGTTCTCAATTTTGTTACAATGGTCTATGTTCCTTTTGTTGTACCAGTACCAAGCTATTCTGACCACTGTGGCTGTGTAGTAAATTTTGAGATCAGGGAGTGAGAGGCCTCCAAATTTTTTGTTATTGTTAAGTGCCGTCCAGTCGATTCTGACCCTTAGTGACCCGGTATAGGGTTTTCAAGGAGCAGCTGGTGAGCTTGAACCACTGATGTTGCAGTCCACATGACTTTGCAGTCTGATGCATTAGCCCACCGCGCCACACCAGGACTCTTGTTCTTATGTAGTGCTTTGCTTATTCGACATCTCTTTCCTTTCCATATCAAGTTAGTGTATCATTTGTATTAGTGTTGATTGTGGATTCAAGCAAAATGAAGTCTTGGACAATGTTATTCTTTTCTCTGTTTATCATGATGTTATTTATTGGTCCAGCTGTAAGAACTGTTGTTTTCTTTACATTGAGGTGCAATCCATACTGAAGGATGTAGTCCTTGATCATTATCAGTACATATTTTAAGTCCTCTTCCCTTCCAGCAGGCAAAGTTTTATCATCTGCATATCCCAAGTTGTTAGTGAGTCTTTCTCCAATTCTAATGCCACTTTTTCCTTCATACGATCAAGCTTCTTCAGTTTTATGCTCAGCATACAGATTGAACAAGTATGGTGAAAGAATACAAGGCTTGTACACATCCCTGCTGATTTTAAACCATTCAATATCCCCTTGTTATGTTCGAAAGACTGCCTCTTGGTCTATGTAAATGTTCCTCACGGGCAGAATTAAGTGTACTGGAAGACCCATTCTTCACAATGTTGTCCATAGTTTGTCATGATCCATGTAGTCAAAAGCCTTTGTATAGAAAATGAAACACAAGTAAAATGTCTCTCTGGTATCCTCTGCATCTGATGTCACCAATGATATCCCTAGGTCCACATCCTCTTCTGAATCTGGCTTGAATTTGTAGCAGTTCCCTAATGGTGTACTATTGTAACCATATTTTAATTATCTTCTGCAAAATTTTATTTCTATGAGATATTAATGACACTCTTAAGTGATTTCCACATTTTGTTGGGTCTTTTTGGATTGAGCACAAATGCCAATCTCTTTGAATCAGTGGGCCAGATAGCTGTCTTCCAATTTCTGGGCATAGGTGAGTGAGTCCCTCCAGTGCTGCTTCAGTTTGATGAAAGATTTCAATTTGTACTTCATAAGTTCCTTGGAGTTTTATTTTTCATCAATGCCTTCAGTGCTGCTTGAAGCTCTTCTTCAATACCATCAATTCTTACTTATATGCACCCTTTTGAAATAGTAGAGCACTGAGCATTTGTTTTGGGTACAGTAACTTTGTATATTCCTTTCACCTTCTTTTCATGCTTCTCCATTTTTCAATATTTTGCCCATAGCATCCTTCACTATTGCAAGTCAAGACTTGAATTTTGTCTTCAGTTCTTTCAGCTTAAGAAATTCTGAGTATGTTTTTCCCTTTCATTTTTCTCCTCCAGGTCTTTGCACATTTCAATATAATAGTTGACTTGGTCTTCTCAAGCTGCCCTTTGGAATTTTTTGTTTAGATTTTTTTACCCCAATGTTTATTGTGAATTATGTGATATTTTAAATGGGAAAACATTAGCTTTACACTCATCCTATCATATATCATTTCATAGCCATGGTTACAATCCCCTCCATGCATCATCAAACAACCAAAGGATATCCACTGCAAGCCTGCTCCCCAGGCATCAGCACAAGCCCCTCTCCCTCTCTGAGTCTAGAGTCCCCAGCTGCTCCATCTCTCCACTTCATCATCTCTCCCTCCATCTCTGGCGTCACTGCTTCTTTGGGTAGGGTCCCACACTCCGCTCTTGGACTGCAAAGTCAGTCACTCTCCTTCTTTTGCTACAAAAGTCCACCTTTACATTTCCAACCCTCACAATCAGTCCTGATAACAATTATTCACTATTGTATCACAAGGACCTATCCACGTCTCCTTTCATCAGCCCCACCCAGACTCATTGGATACTACTCAATGGAGGTTCTACCTTCCTCCGTGCCCTCTGGATCTAGGCTCCCTCTTGAAAGCTTGTAAGCCAATCACTTCTTACCTTTGTAGCCCCCATCCCCATTTTGAATAGCCAATGTCCAAGTTGCCCATCCCTGTCTACTCTGTGTATGGAGGGGATGGGAATGATCTTTGCTGTAAATATTTGTTCCCTCTTTTGAGCTACTGCATCCATAGGTGTAGGTCAAGTTCATCAAATTGTATCAGATTACTAGTTGAGCTCTGATCATCTAGTCATTGAAGCCAGGTCGAGTGGGTATTATCTGCAGGTGTGTATGTTCTTTTGCATATGCCCTCTCTTCTTATCAGCTGGTGGCTTCACTCTCCACTCTAGTTCTCTGTTGCTATGTCACTGACTCTGGGCCCAAGAGTCCCCAGGTCTTGCCACAATTCAGGTCTCCACCTGGGTTCACAGGAGTCTATTGAA
>NW_006408654.1:3037873-3038493 GCF_000296735.1 Chrysochloris asiatica
ATCCTTCCCTGGTTTTGGTATGAGGGTTATGCTTGCTTCATAAACTGTATTAAGAAGTTTTCCATCCTCCTTTATATTCTGGAATAATTTGAGTAGAATTGGTGACAACTCTTCTCTAAATGCTTGGTAGAACTCATCCGTGAAGCCATCCGGGCCTGGACTTCTTTTGGTTGGGAGTTTTTGATGACCTGATCAATTTCTTCTTTTGTTATGGGTCTTTTCAGGTTTTGTACTTCACTCTGTGTAAGTTTAGGTAGGTCGTGTTTTTGTGAAAATATATCCATCTCTTCTAAGTTTTCAAATTTGTTGGAGTACAGCTTTTCATAGTATTCTGTTATTATCCTTTTGATTTCCTTTGCTTCTGTTGGGTTTGCCTATGTGGTTTCTAATGTGCGTTATTTCTGTCTCCTTCCTCTTTTCTTTTATTAGGTTTGCCAATGGTCTGTCAATTTTGTTAATCCTTTCAAAGAACCAGCTTCTTGTCCTGTTCTTTCTATAGTTTTTCTGTTTTGTATCTCATTTATTTCTGCTCTAATCTTTATTATTTCTTTTCTTTTGATGGCTGTAGGTTTCCTCTGTTGGTCTGGTTCTAATTATTGTAGATACTGTGTTAATTTTGG